>NW_027042708.1:0-240775 GCF_036327395.1 Knufia obscura
CATATCGTGAATCTCGTAATTAGTCTCAGCGGGTGACATCTTCCTAGAGTAGTATGCGACTGGTCGCATCTTTCCCTTGTTATCCGGTTAACTAATAACTACAGCGATAGCAAATCCTGAGGCATCGGTCTCGATAACTATCCTTTTTTCTGGATCGAAGCAGACTAGTATAGGTGCTTTAGTGAATAGCTCTTTTAGTCGTTTAAAAGCAGCTCGTACTTCGGTTCCTATAGTGAATTATAGTCCCTTCTTTATTAATACTGACAGTGGTGAAGCGATTCGTGAGAATCCTTCAATGAATCGTCGGTAGTAGTTAGCTAGCCCAAGGAAACTCTGCACTTCCTTAACATTTTTTAGTTCGGGCCAATCCAGCACAGACTATACTTTCGCTGGGTTCGGTCTAACACCATAGTCGCCAACGATAGATCCTAGGAACGGAACTTCGTGTTTAAAGAACTCACATTTCTCTAGCTTAAGCTTTAGCTCTCTTTCTCGAAGTCGTTCCATGACCTATCGAACATACTTAATATATTCTTCCCTCGTCTTAGAGAACACTAGTATATCATCTAAGTAAGCTATTACAAAGATATCGAGTCCTTCGTATAGAGCTTCGTTAATGAGTGCTTGACATGACGTAGGCGCGTTGGTAAGGCCGAAAGGCATTACTTAGTACTCATAGAGTCCATAGCGAGTGCTAAAAGCGGTCTTCTATTCTTCACCTTCCTTCATGCGAATTAGGTTGTATGCTCCGCGAAGGTCTAAGGCCGTAAACCATTTAGCTCCTTGGAGTCGGTCCTGCAACTTAGATATTAACGGTAAGGGGTAACTGTTTTTGATGGTGATCTCGTTAAGTTTCCGGTAATCGACGCATAGTTGAAGAGATCCATCTTTCTTTAGTACGAAGAGAATCGGGTATCTAGCCGGTGATTTCGAGGGTTAGATAAATCCTTTCTTTATATTCTCGTCGATGTATTTTCATAGCTCTATCTCTTGTGCTCGTAATAGAGGATAGATACGTTCCTTAGTCGGGTTCTTCCCCTCAACTAATAGTATTTCGTGGTCCTACGGTTAGTGTCTTAGTAAAGCGGTTCGTGTTTTATTATCTTTAAACAGATCCTTATAGTCTCGGTACTCATAAGGTATTTCTAATTCGTTCAACGCTTGTTCTATCTCCTATTTCTAATCGTTTATCTTAGCCATCCGATTCACCTGTTTCTCGATAGTTGTATCGCGGTAAAGCGGCCTCGCCCAGACTACTATTACACATTATTTAAATTCGAACTGTAATCGATTCATTAATTATCTTCTTAAGGGGTCAATCAGGAATCCTATTTAGTCCAGCTAATCCAGTCCTAATATACATTCCGCATTAAGGTTCTTAATAACATCTAGGTCTATAAGATAATACTTATCCTAATGTTGTACTCGAGCCATTCGAATTTCCTTAGATACCTTACTGTAGTTCTAATTCATTCCTTTTAGTAAGTATAGCTCCTGCTTCTCTTTTCTCGTGCCCCGTAGGCATTAAGTAACGAAGCTTTAGGATACTAAGCTCACATTGGCTCCCGTATCCACCATTACCCTGACGGTCTTTCCATTTATGCGCGCGGTGACCTCTATTAGCTCAAGGTTCTTTTCCTTAGCTGTTAGGTTACAGACTTTCTACGGCCTCATCGCTAGTTATCTCGGCTTACGACGGCCTTATCGTTTTTTAATATACTGTTTAGTTCGAAGTCCGATATCGCTTCATTAACTGCGTCCAATCTTTCGGCGTATCGTTCTACCTCAGGCGTATCCTAGCGTAGTAGACGTTTAAAGTAGGATAGCGGTATAGTCTATTTATTCTGTACCATACATGTCTAGTATACATAGGGACTAGGAGCATTCATTACCTTCCTACAGTCCTTAGAGTGACAGATACTCTATATACTCTCGGTGTATTCCCCTCTCGGTAGGCTATTAGGGTTAAAAAACTTGTGTCGGTACTGAGCCTCTTACTCACAGTTTGGATCCGTGCACCAATCCTAGAACCATCGGTTGGTCCGGATTACTATTCTGTTATTGTGTCGTCCCACAATCGTCGTGGTCGCATCCTTCTCTTTATCTAAAGTCTCTGCTTCCGAAGAGAAATATTCTAACTCGGGATATTCCGACGTCATAGCTGGTCTCGGTGTATTGCCAGTATATAGTAGTAAGCGTAGCTCCACGAGCGAGTATCGAGCCACCGTTTTTCCGTTATCGGGTCCCCACTGTACTGCGGCTCCTCCACGGATGTTTAGCTTAATACAGTCGTAGGTTTACCCGTGAGGTGCCTTTAATGCATAAACCCTCGTTCGCGGTTTCTTGCAACGGCATACCCCTGGTATCCTTTCCTCGAACGTTATGTAATTCATATATACCTACTGATTAGTCTGTATAATGATCTACTTATTGTCCCATAGAATCGTGGACGTTTGTGGAGGGTCTCGTTTTCTTAATTGATTGGCTTGTTGTTTAACTTCTTCAGCTAATTTCTCCATATATTCCGTATATTCATTAATCATTTTGCTAACCTCGTCTTCACTAAATGAGTAATCTTTCAGTTTAAGCTTTTCTTAGCGTTTTTGGATTTCGTACTCGATACTGGGTCCGTATTTGCGTTTAAGTGGTTCCTTGTATTTCTCTAAGGTTTTTATATCTGTATCTAGGACTATCTATATTACCTCGTATCTTCGTGGCCCTATAAGATCGTGAATAAGCTAACCGATCTCGGTACCGTTCTGTTCGGCTTCATATTCACTCTTAACTTATTTCCAGTATCGTGTTTCTAAAATTAGACAGTCGTCCTCCTCGTCGTATCGCACGACGCTAGGGTCTTATGCGCTGTCATTTACCCTTTTATGCGTATTAGCCTGTCGTATAGGTAATTTCTTTTCTATAGCTTACGAAGTATCGTATCTAAGAAACATGAGTATAGGTATAGTCTGTCGTGGTCCGTTTAGATCGTGGATTACGTTAGTAAGCGTCGTACCGTAAGCGATCGCTTCATCCGTTATCTTTTGTCTCTAATACCATGTCTTATAAGTGGTTCCTTCTTCGTTGCAGCTAATCACCCGGGGATCTCTTTCCATAGGGATCATTGCTTCGTGTACGTTAGCTTGTCGCATAGGCTTCTTTACCTTACGCGGTTTCTTCGGATACCATCCAGAGCCATCTTTGTCGCTCTTATAGACGTAACAGTTATCCTCGTAGCAGGCAGTCCACGATATATAGCTGTGCTCCGGGTGTCGGGTGTCGCTTATGTCGAGTTCCTTATTTTACTCGTTGAGTGAGGTGTCCCTGTCTCTTTCGGAGATCTTCTCCTATACAGGTTGTTTCTCGGCTATGTTAACTTGTTTCCCTAAATTTCGACACTCTCGTACATAGTGTCCTTTCTTTCTACACTAGAGGCATTCGCCGTTACGGTATCGCTTCTATTATGCATCCGTTATAGTTCTTTTCTTTAGTGTGAACTTCTTTTATTGTAGCGCGAATATCCTCTTCTTTCCTGGCCGTTTATCAAACTTGATTGCTTGATTAGCCTGCCAATCCATAGCATTAGGGTCCCGTCGATAGAATTGCTTGTTACCCCCTTTGCTCATGAACCTCTTTCTAGAGTACTCTATATTTCGCGACTTCTCTATCTTCCTTTCCTAAGCGCGGGAGTCGATCTTCGTAGCGACCTCGATAAGTCCGTTAAGCCCGTTAGGTTCATCCTCACGCTCTGAAATCTTGTCTTTAATGAAGTCCTTAAGTCCGAAGTAGTACTTAGCTGCCAGTGCGGATTCGTCCCATTCCAGTCGTCCAGCAATCTGCTGAAACTCAGCAGTGTAGGTAGCGACAGCTCCAGTCTACCTAAGGCTATGCATTTGTCGTTCGGCTTTCTTAAGCTCATCGACGCTACCGTACAACTTTTCTATGTCCTTAAGGAGTATTCTAACGTTCCCGAAGAGCTCGTTAGTTCGTAGCTTTCGGTCGTTCTTGTTAGGGTAGTCCAAGAAGTCGTCCAGATGTGGCTCAAGCCACTTCCGGGCTCCATCTCGCAGATAATTTGCGACCCAGAGGACCTTATCCTCCTGCTCCTAAAGGGTTAAAAATCGAAGGCACACTCTAACCTGCTGTTTAAAGCCTTTGAAGCTTACAGGATCCCCATTAAAGGGTTCAGGTTCCTTAATCTTCAATTCACCGTTCTTAGTTCCTAATAACGCGAGGTTAGTAACGGAGGCGTTGGACCTACTATTTGATCCTATTAAAGACATCCTTAGTAATGATACGTTCAATGATTAAAAGCTGTCCGTTATTCCTGTTGGTGATTATAGTCTGCTACTGGGCTCTCTTTGAGCAAACTTAATAGGGCTACCTGTACTCATAGGCTATCGCACTCAGTGAGTATAGTAGTCAAAATGTTATAAGGCCGGTGTCTCCACGTGACCAGTAATAGTACGAGTAGAACCTCTATAGTTCTACTCAAGTAAGCTAAGTGGGATATTAGGCCAGTGAGTATTCAATACAAGGTCAAGTTATACACAGGTAGGGTTCTAGTATAACTTAGGTTAACTACGAAGACTATAGAAGTATTACATAGGGAACTCGTTCTCATATACCTCAACAGGTATTCCCAATGAGGAAGTATTGGCACGGTATGCTGGTGTACTGGTATATTAGTGTGTCGACAATCCAACATACCACAAACCCAGCATACCACAGTTGCCTCTTTCGGATAGTCACGTGACCTTTCACGTGCTAGGCTTCCTCGGTAGACTTTCCTATATCCTTCGTTCCTGGCCGCATAGCGGCCTGGCCAATGTGGTCCGTAACATTCTTCTGCCGTCTCGCCTTTCGTTTGTTCGCTCGACGACCTTAGCGAGCGGCTGGTAGTCCGAGACCGTATATAATCTTACGATTACGTCCTAAGCTCGTTGCTTCAACCGCAGATGTGTTAGTAACATATGGCATTCGATATCTAGGGCTTGAGTGGCTACCGTCGGAAAGGCCGGAATAATTCGCAGTAGGGCTACCCTCTTCACTGTAGTAAGGACTCACAGGTGTCCCCTGCGCTAGTCCTGCGAGAGATAAGACCTCGGCCTCTATCCTAAAACCATTAAACTGGATACTGGCTACTTAATCTTGTATAAAGCTCTAAATCCACCTCCTTACCGGGGCGGTGATACCTCTTTCCGACAGACGAGCGTCTAGAGTCGCTATTAACCCCCTTAAACGCTCCTCTTAGATGGAACGCTATAAAAGTAAGTTTTCTATTCCTAAGTATTGCTTAGTCGTTGGTATTATCCAGCACTATTAGGACTTGTTTTATAGTCCGGCCAGGTCGTTTACCGAACCTATAGAGGTGATGGTAGGTCAGTGGTGGGAAGTAGACCGAGAAGGTGAGTATCTCGCTATTCTTCGTCCATAGCTTAATCACCGTCACATCCGAATAATCGCAGTCAATTTATCGGTGCGCCGATATCTAAATCCTCTTTATTAATATAGATTAGGCTTCGTCTGCAGGTGTTATCTTCCTCGTCAATGGGCTAATATCTATGCTATAGACGATAATGGACGTGAGTTTGATATACGGCGAGAAGCGGTTCCTGTATTAAGAATATGCCAAGCTCTTGTGTTTCTTAATCGTTAATTAGTGCTTCCATTCCCGCTCGCGACTCCATCATGTTCAGCTGCAGTAGACGAAGGTTGAATTTGATCATTGTATGGTTCTCTATAATGCCGTCCCGGGCATCCTCCAGCTCCAGTCGTGTGTGGGCTGCCACCGTTAGCACATTGAGCATTTGTGCCAGGTGGAGAGTCCTGTCGGTCGTAGTTATCGCTGCAGTGTTTTGAACCGAAGTTTCCGTGAATTACCATACCAGGTGTCTAAATCTCTGGCACCGGTAACACCTAATCCTCTTCACCTGGTACAGCTCGACGCTCCCGATTTATCGCTAGTCACAGATCATCCAGTCCATAACTATCCATTAAGCCGCTTCTGCGGTGTCATCCCGGATCGTAAGCGAGGCAATAACGCCCAGTGCCTTGCCACTCTGTTTAAGCCACGTAGTATCGTAAGTAATAGGGTTTATAGCCTACTATTTATTCTCTTCTATGATCTTATTAATAACCTCTTACTTATCCTCCGGCAGAACGATACCGGCCGTTAGGGATTTCACGAATAACTACTCTATATCGAGGCTTAACTAGCTTCGTCTCGCTGCCTAGCTTTTATAGCCATTCTGTATTTACTCTTACCTTTTTCGTTAACTATTAACCTTTAAAGCGGATAACGTATCTAATCTTTCTGATTTCTACCCCTACTATATTAACGTCTTTAATCGCAGCTGTCTTATACCGTGTATTTTAAATATATTTATTAGCTATATCTGTAGCGAAGTATCTTATAAATCTTGTACTATCGTACTGTTTTTCTTACTGTCCCTAGGTACCGATTCGGAGGCAACTCTACTTCTTCTTAGACGCGTCTACGCTCTAAGTTCGTAAAAGACTAGCTATTAGTTAGAGAATAGGCTGGATAACGTCTATATTAGCAACCACTAAAGCCTACGACTGTATTAAAGGAAGCGATACCGTCAGGATACTCAGTTATCCTCGAAGCGTACGAATCTCGCGCTAAGACTCGGCATCCTATATTTTTAGCGTCTACTGCTCCGCTTTAAGTTCACTTAACTCGGCTGAGGCCTTCTAAACGGTAACGCTTTAATACTTAATAGTAGTATTAAACTCGGTAACCGGCTTAATAAGGGTCTATAGGGTCGATTAATCGTTATCTTCCTCAACGGAATCAAAGTCTTAAAAAGACAGCGTGGATATTTTATCCTTTTGTATTTCGCGGGGTTTTGCACTAGGGATGATAACGCGTTTGGTTTAAGGGGCGCGAAGTTATCTAATTAGTAGTGAGCTCTAGAATATACGTCTAGTTACTACTGTGTTAACATAGCTTTTTTCCGCACTACCTAACAAAATTCCTTAGAATCCTTCCTCTCCATCTTATACCTATCGGTACTCTATAGCCGCTTCTAGTTGTACCTCAGTTAGTATAGTCGGCTACGTACGGTACATCTTTATCGTTTAATCAGGTGTAGTCTGTCTCGGTCAAACTGCAATTTTATGCTCTGAGGCGGAAAAAAGGACGGCGAAGCGGAAAGTCGGCGTTCAGCAAGCGCTAATTAGCGCCGAGCTTCATCCAGCATTTCCTGTAGACCGGTCTATAGGAAATCGATAGGCTGGTGCCCTACCCCCTGACAGATTTGGCTTTCGAGCCCACAAAATCTGCTTAGATATATCATGTCTTCCCTCGCTTCAAGTCTAATCCACCGCAGAGGCTGAACGCTTATATCTAGGGGTGCCATGAACTATTTGTCGATGGCGTCCAGAAGGCTCAGAGAGGTGCAACAGCAGGTTTGCTCGTAGAATCACATGGAAAACCAGAGGCAGATGGAATTCGAAAGAAAGGCCACACCGTGGTCTTTTTTGTTCCTGCACAATGCCGACTTTCATTCTCTTCCATCCTTTCACGCATCGTTCGTTCGTTCGATGGAGTTGACTCGATGCCTTGTCATTCCTTTCTTTCATTGACAAGTCATTGTGGTGATGACACTCCTTCAGAAAAATTGATGTGATTGATCTCGTTCCCAAAGCAATGTTGGACGCGCTTGAGCCGCCGGCCGGTTTAAGTGCCATCCAGGGGATCTATAACGAACTTGCAACTTACCCTGCGCTGCAGTTGCGTCTATACCAGCATCTACTTCGTGTCGCTGCTTCTTACAAAGTCGTTGACGCAGACGTGTCTGGCACCGTCCGCGATGACTGTGGTCTAGCAGAAAAGTTCGTGGCAGCTTTACCCACACTACCCTACAACACAATTGATGGACTGGACACCGATGCACCATCGATCTCTATAGACGGTTCACCCTGCGGCACTACAGGACCATGTGGGCCCACCGAGAATGGCCACGGATCAGACCTTGACTTCCACGGGGCTGATCCTGAATCTGATCAGCCATTTCCTGACTCCTTCTTCGATGAATATGTCATTCGGTCTGCAAGTGATGACGGGCCAGGGGAGGCCTCTGATGGCGTCGTTACATTCGTTCGCTCTGCTGCTGGTCAGCAGGAAGCTCTCAATGTTTCGGACAGCCAGCGTGATTCTAGTGAATGTGTTGGCGGCTCTAGTACGGAGGCGCGTTCAGACGCACTGATGTGTTCACAGGATAATGTGAAACCCGGACGATAGCGACGACCTGCAAAGACCAAACCTCAGGCTAAGGAGAGCACCCCACGAATAAGGTCGACTAATAAGGTACGTGGAGAAGAATGGCTTCGTGACGCAGCTCAAAGAGAGTCAAAAAGCGATCTTCGGATGGCTTCAGGGCGATGACTCTATCGTAGTTGGGTTACCACTCACCGTTGATGTTAGTGATAGGAAGAGCAGCTCGGGGGCTTTGATCAAGCTACAACATCAACTCAGAACGACCCAGATGACGTATTGGCTGATTGGAATCTTTCAGCGCCTTGATCTGTACAGGTACTTCATTTTGTACGATCGTGCTACTTTCAGCGTCCAAGAGTCGTTGGAAAAACACAGATTGGCAGATGATGATTTCTTGCGATGGACAGGCAAACGACTGCGTGACCTCAAACAAAGGCCCAGGATCCGCCGCGGCCGTGGGATTTGTGGTGCCTCCATAGTCAAGACACGCCTCGTACAGCTTCACCTTGCCGAGCTCGGTGATCCGCACATGGAGAAGACGAAGATGATCGATCATGTGACTTGGTGCAGGAACCACGGACAGTTTTGGTCCGAACTTGTTCGACGTTTCGGCGAAGAGATTGTGTGCCTGGGGCTCAAGATTCCTCTGTCAGTATGCCGAAGCTGAAGTCAAGGTAGTTGACGCAAATTTGTACTGACGATCGGATTTAGGTCCAAAATCCCCAATGCAATAGCCCGAGAGGATCTAATCGAGCAACTTCACAAGCGGGCTCCCGAATTCGCCGATGCACTTGCCGTAGCACGTTCTTTCCTGGAGGATGTCTACCGCAGATGCGCAAAGACTCCCGACTGTCGCTAAGCATGATCATCTTTTGGTGGCTTTCGGATGAGATTATCCAAAGTAGCCACACTTCGTACGTGGTGTGAACGCAAGGAGTCGGACGTCATTTCACTTCCTTTGAAAGAGTTTCAACGATTAGTCCTGAAAATCGCCGTATGGATCCTGTCCGATTCCGAATGATGAGTGACGAGAATTTACCCGGCTGCTGTTCAAACATAGCACAATGGTCTCGATCGGCCAGAAGGCTGGCATCTTGGCTGTGAGCAATATGGTGCCGTTGTACTTGAGTACCCACCACGGTGCCACGGCAGATCATTTTGGACTTTCGCTGTCGACTTTCCGGACATTGCACGTCGAGACAGCGCTGATGACTGTGTCAATGGCGGCCACTCACACGATCATCGTCTTTTTCAAAGGTCCAACATTTACGTGGCAAAGGAAAGAACATCTGCACGGAGTCATCGTAGGACACTTGGATCATAGCCCTCATCTTCTTTGCTGACAACAAGCAGGCAATGCTCACACTTGTTTGTCAATTCCTCTTCTCCGTCCCTGTTCTGCGGCGCAAACTCTATGAGGTATCGCTCCGATGGCATCTGAGTAACCGGGTCAGCGTGACTGATGTGGTTGGAGTTTCTAGGTATGTTGTTTAGCAGCAATAAAGGCCACTTCGTGCGTTATGCGGCGTTTTCCGTAGCTGGATGTAACCACGGGTAGTCCGACGTGTTTGAACACGTACGAACGACGTTCCGGCAGGGCACTGGCAGCGCCTGCATGCAACTTGATTCACGCTTCGCAGGGCTCAATGTCCTCGACATGATTATGTGTTTCCAAACATCGTTCAAGCATACTGATAGCCCTGATTTCCCTCCGTCTCTGTCATCTCTCGCCACTCGACCTAAGCTTCCACCCTCACTGTTGGTCTGCTGAGTGACGATACTGCTGGCTCTCGATTCACACCCACGACCATGAGATGGGTGAGACGCCGGCGAAGAGAGCTAGACTGGAAAAAACGGACGGCGAGCGTTTTCCTGTACAAAGACACGGTCATGGGTACGGCAACATCAGTATCAGTGGTCCAGCTTCAGTGCATTTGGGTGACCGACATGAATCCTCCAAGGACGGCTCTCCACATGACACGACAGACAACGGTATAGACAAGTACGAAGGTCTCCTCAAATCGTTCCTGTTCGACCGAATCGATGCTCGTGAACGCAATGTCATGAAAGCCCTATCGAGGACCTGCGAGTGGTTGTTTCAGCACAAGGACTTTCAAGAATGGCGCACAGTTCGGGACGTGAGTGACCACAATGGTTTCCTATGGATCAAGGGCAAGCCTGGCTGCGGCAAATCGACCATCATGAAGAAGGCTCTAGAACAGACACAAAAAGAGATACAAAAGCAGAGCATCCAGCAGACAGTGGTTCACTACTTCTTCAATGCTCGGGCTCCTACCTCTCTCGAGAAGTCGAGCTTAGGACTATACCGTTCGCTCACTTATCAACTCCTGTGCGCATGTCCTTCTATGCGCTCTTTATTCACCACCAAATTTGCATTGAAAGAGCCAGGGGGCTCGGATAATGCCTGGACGAAGGAAGAGTTGCAGGACTTTCTCTGCGACGTCGTCATGTCGGCCGAGCCACTTGCTTTATGCATGTTTATTGACGCACTCGATGAGGGTGAGCAAGTAGAGGACGTGCGGCAGATGACCGAATCTCGGGGAATATCTTGGCAATTCGTGACATTAGTAGGCTTATTCTTTGCCGTATACTGGGGTTTTTGTCTCGCGTTTTAGTGATAAGCATTGCTTGTAAGCTAGGAACGTTTTAGATTAGAGGGTCCTGATTAGAGGGCTTCTATGATAGTAGAAATGCGCTCTTAATCATTATGACGATGGAGACCTCAATACTGCACCATCTCCTTTGCTGCCGTGCTCTAACCGGAAAGGCCGGTCGCTCTTTGAACGGCGTCATCCACGGACACTTCGCCTCCTGTGCGCTCGATCAAGGAATTAGAAGCCATATTCCTGCTTGATCATGGCCGCTGCTTTCTCCGCAATCATATACACTGCAGCCATGGTATGCTGATCCGGTATGACAGGCATGATGCTCGCGTCGACAATTCTCAGACCGTCCACACCGTACACTTTCAAGTTGCTGTCCACCACCCCTCCACTACCACGAGGGAGCATTGCGCAGGTCCCCGAGGCATGCCACACCGTCACGGCTGTGGTGCGGATATAACTAAGGACACCGTGCGTCAGAACATATACTGGCAAATCAAGGGAAAGTGGCCTTACTCGAGAATTTCCTCATCCGAATCTACGCTGGGTCCGGGTGCTACCTCACCATAGTTTGGCCCTAGCGCATACTGCTGCAGACTTGGATCGGAAAGGAGTTTTCGAAGCTGGCGAAAGGAGCGGATGGCCATTTTTTGGTCCATTTCTGCGGTGAGATACTGTGCGATAGATCAGCATGCCTCCTCTCGTTGTTCAGGCATTCTCGTGCAAGGAGCATACGTACATTTGGGTCAATCATCGGCGCATCCATAATTAGCGATGATTGCAACGTGATACTTCCCTTGGACGCAGGAGCAATTATGCCTGCAGTGATTGAGAAGAACGATTCATTCAATGCAGGTGGATACTGCGGCGTTGGCCTCGTCGGGTAGAAGACTGACTCATAGTAATACTCAACATGCGCTTGGTTCGCGCGAGTGGAGAGGTACTCTGGAGACGCACCGAGACTTGCGAGCTCCGTTTCTGAAATTTTCTCAAATCCGAAAGCGGTGCCAACAGGTGCTGTGAATGGGCCGGACTTGTTTTGAGTGTACTCCATTTCGACTTGCTGCAACTTTGAGATATCGTTGTAAAACATGGATGAGGATGCTGAGGGATTGGCTCGGATGATGAGACTGAAGTAGGGATGGTCTTCTAGGCTACAATGATCAGTTAGTTGCCTGTCATCTCCAAACCCCAAAATTGGAATCCTTGAAATGTACGAACTTAGCGCCAATGTTGGGGTTATCAAGCATGATGTCAATGCCGTTCTTCTGCAGCTCCTGCGATGGACCGATACCCTATGAACCTCGAGCGTTAGTGGCTTGATGCAGCTGGGGGCATGGAACACTAACAGAAAGCATCAGAAGCTGCGGGGTCTGTATTGAACCGGCACTTAAAATGACCTCTTTGTTGGCAGTTGCATTCATAACCATCCCTGTATTCTGGTCCATATACACAACACCGGTGGCTGCTAATGCGGGTCCATTTTGACTGATCATGATTTGCCGAACTGCAGCCAAGGTCAGCACTTTGAGATTCGGACGCGACTTCGCCTGTTGGTAATAGTTATCGAAACTGGAACTGCGCTGAAACATCGCGTCAATGGTCAGAGGCTCTTGCTTCGCTCCGACATTGTTCCCTTGGCACCTTAGTATTCACGTATGCCGAGTAGAGCGCACCAAATCTCACCTGAATTCAGCTCAACTGTCACTGGGGTAATATTCTGTGCTGCAAGGCCATCGACAAATGCCGCGGACGATGGTTGGAAAAACCCCGGATAATTTAGCTTCACTGGACCATCCGCCGAGTAGGCGTCAACGTCGTACGTCGCATAGCGGACATCTGTCGTGCTCGGTGCTAGGCTTGTGCTCTGAAGAATTTCGTAAACGGTCAAATTCGTGGGATCTTTTCGACATCGCTAACCTTTTTGAAGAACGAGACCACATCGTTCCAGGACCAGCCTGGATTGCCCAACAATTGCCAAAGGTCGTATATGCTGGAAGACCCGCGGCCGTAGGCAAGACCATTAATCGAAGTGCTGCCGCCAAGGCAACGTCCACCTGACATGGTTTCAGCGATATGCAACAGATTCTCGGTAGGTTGACTCACGGTTGTAGCCAATGACACGGTTGTGCAAGCCCTTCTGCGGCCTTGTAACAAAACCCCAGTCAATCTGAGTTCCTGTGTTCGGTCAGTTTCTTCTGTATCCTGACAGTGCAAGCACAATTTACCCAACACCTGCAGGTCTGCTCCCGGAGGCTTGTACGAAGCGATGAGACTGGGCTCCTGTCCTGCTTCGAGCACGAGAACAGATTGGTCCCCGGATTCTGTCAATCTGGCAGCAAGCGCGAGACCAGCGTTTCCACCTTCAACACCCTAGATGTGAGTATAGTGACCGGTCTGGCTTTTCAGCATACACGAGTTGGCGTACCTCCAATGATGATAAAGTCGTAGGATTGCCCGTCCGTGCGTTTGCTGTTTTGGATAGGAGAAGTGAGTGCGCAGTCAAGCAAGAGCGAGATGTGAAGAGCGCATAGCGTCAGCCTTCTGATGCCGGAGAACAACATTGTTACCACAGACAGACACGAAGATGTGAACGTCAACTGATATCGTCTTCGGTGCGGATGATATGATGAAAACGCTGTGGAAAACTGCTTGACAATTCATACCAGACGCGAGACGAGAGAGCCATTCACCAAGTCCCACTGTTCTCAACCCAGTTGACTCTCCCGTGAGCTCGAAGAAGCCTACGTCACATGTTATCGTCAAGCCTGATGTGAAGATAAATGGCGTAGTCTTGGTGGGGAACCCTGCTGAGGTACGACAACATTTGGCCAAATAGGCTTGTCGTGTTGAGCGAGCAATCTGCCCAGACTTGAAGGTGTGGAAGCCCACTTGCGCTCTGAGATACATTTTCGTCGACAACAAGTGGAGTGGTCGCTTATCTAGCACTGGTCGTATCGAGTATGTGGATAGCGACAACCGAGCGCCTGACAAATGGGAAGCTTGAATGGGAGATCTGACAGCATAATGTCCTAGCTATCGCGCAGTGATGTCGATCGGAACTGACTGGTGGAGCACTTGTAGGCCGATCTCTGAAAGAACATTTCTTGGCTGCTCTTACTTCGGACAGGTGATGACCCATTTTAGTCAGTCTTCAGGAACGGCTCCGCAATTTGAATACTATAGTCGTCTCGCTATCTTGATCGATAGGTTGATAGCCTCCGCTTTGTTGTTCAGTCTATTGCCGGAAAGTGTAGGCTGTGGTGCCGTGCTCTCCACCGTTGACATAAAACTTTCATCAGTGATGGCGCCGTCCACAGGGAAATGACATAGCGATCAGCGTCTTCACCAAGCTCCAAGTGAGAAGTTTGGGTCTGGGAAGGAGGAATCATGGTAACAACGCTACATTGTTGGCATGTGCTCAAAAGTTTGCGATTCAAATGAGGTTCGTGAACGATGGCCGATGACCATGATCTCGCAGGTTCAGTCGTCCTATATTCCCCTCAATGCCGCACGGTCTACTTGTGCCATAGGTATATTCTCCTAGATTCACGATGGTGAAATTGCTGGCGAGCGTGCTGTCGAGCTTGAGCGCCATTTGCGTCTTATTTGCGTCGTCCTCTAGTGCAGAGTCAGCGTGGGACGAGTGGCACACGGATGGAGGTTCACCATATGACTTTGTCATTGTAGGTGGTAGGTTATTCCTGAGACTTCCATGGTATGCGTATCGAGACGTTAACAAGGTTTGTCAACAGGCGGAACAGCAGGCCTCGCACTTGCAGCAAGGCTCTCCGAGAATCCAGATCAGACAGTGTTGGTGTTGGAGGGTGGAGAACAGCCAGATGTTGTTGCGAACTACAGGACACCAGGTGCCGCCTTGAATCTGCTGGGCAAGTCAACTCGAACACACTTTGGAGAATAATGCTCTGACACAACGAAGGTACGGTAATCGATAGCGGATTCGTTTCTATTCCCCAGGTAACCTTGAAGGACCGTCAAATTACTTACCACCGTAAGTGATTCGACATCTGCAGTCGGTCAGATAGAATGACTCACACACAACTAGGAGGCCGCACCTCAGGTGGCTCGTCAGCAATCAATGGTATGGTGTATGGGCGAGGTTCATCTAGCATATACAACAAATGGCAAGAGCTTGGCAATGCAAATTGGAGCTGGACAGATGTGTTCCCCTTATTCAGGAAGGTAATCCAGAGACTTGAAACATCGTTGGGGAAATGCCGCTAAGCGTTTGCAGAGCACCTCGTTCCTCCCGCAGAACCTGAACGATATGGATTTCTTCACGTACGATCCAGCGTCCTTCGGCAATGGGCCTGTTCCACTCACTTACCCACCATGGTACCCCGAATCCTCTGTTTCATTCATCGAGGCAATTGGTGCTATTGGTGTAGAGCCAGTGCAAGAACTGACGTTGGGAACCAACGTTGGCATCAAACAAATTCCCAACACCATCACTTCAGACTATCAGCGGAGTTCCTCCTACAACAACTACTTTGAGCAAGCGAAGAGTCGCCCTAACCTCGAACTACGGATGCTCTCACAAGTTAGACAAATCATCCTAGAGCAGCAAGGCTCGAACTTCGTGGCAACTGGGGTCGTCTACACAGATCTAGCTGGTGGCAGCACCCGGAATATCACCGCCAAGAAGGAAGTGATCTTGAGCGCTGGCTGTCACCAAACACCGCAATTACTCATGCTCTCTGGGATAGGGCCACAAGAAATACTGTCTACGAACGGCATCCCTATCTATGTCGCAAACCCGAACGTCGGCCAGAACATGCAAGATCATTTCTACTACAGCATCAATGTCCGTGTTCAGGAAGCTGCCTCTACAGAGTTTCTCATCAACGATATTAGCCGGATGCAGGTGGCCGGGCAGGAATATCAGCAGAGCCACACTGGACCTCTGTCGTATCCCGGTTCGGGCTCAACCCATGGCTTCCAGAAGCTCTCGAAAGGGGAACTCGAATCCCTCAATGCTACCGAGCTGATCGGTTCCCGTGAGGACCAAGCACATATCGAGTACTATTGGGAGCCGACATTTTTCCCTCTCTTACCAACACCTCAATACGCCCCGCGCAAGAATGAATCCTACTTCTCGCTCACAGCTGGTGTCCTAGCACCTGTAGCTCGTGGAAACGTCAGCCTGCAATCGAACCAGATCATCGACTCGCCAGCCATTAATCTCAATTATATGGGAGCCGAGACGGACCGGCGGATAGCCATTGAGGCGTTCAAGCGTATGCGATCAATTCTCCAGCAACCCCAGATTCAGCAGTGGACGATCGGACCAGCAGGAGGAGAGGTAAGCCCGGGACCTGCTGTGCAGACCGATGAAGAGATCTTAGAGTAAGTCGCCGTTGTATGTGGCTCATCTTGTGGGCTTACTAACCCATGATGACAGATATATTCTCGACACTGCAACGACAGCTTATCATGCTGTAGGTACATGTCAGATGTTACCGCAGGATCAAGGAGGCGTGGTAGACGACCGCTTGCGAGTTTATGGTGTGAAGGGTTTGCGTGTGGTTGACTCGAGCATTTTCCCCGTGGTTCCTGATGATCATATCATGGTAAGTTGACCAACTCCTGCTGTAGGGTTTGCTTTTCGCCCTCCTTCAGCGCTGCTAAGCTGACATTTATCGCTACAGGGTCCTGTGTACATGGTGGCTGAGAAGGCAGCAATTGTGATTATGGAGGACTGGGGTCTGTAAAAAATGCTAGTGACATAGGGCTGAGATTAATTCTACGACTTCAGTTGATCCCCAACCACGATGTTTCATGAGATCCGAGTCAAATCTCTGACTCCTATCATGATTGTCTTCTATGCCACGTTAGAAAGCGACTTTTTTGTTCGAATTTTGAATGCATATCCGGAAAGAAACGTAGGACAAGTGCAATCTCGTTGAGTCGCTTAACGTGAGGGGCGCAAGTAGTCCAGATCAAAGCCACGAGCCTGAGATGTTGAGAAGAGACCGATAGTAGCACAATGCTGTAGATACGGCAATGAGGAATACTGATCGCATCGGACACTTCCAGCGTCGTCGCATAACCCATGGGCATAGTTGAGCACTGGATGCAAGCATGATGTCAAGCCGAAAACTAAACATCTCCTGTCAACGGAGACAAGTGCCGACCAAGATCCAGGAAATGCGCATCGAGCTCACGGCTCCGCTCTAGCTCAACTCCGGCTCACCGTCACGTGAGTCAGCCTTACCCGATACTCACCCGGACAGATCTACTCTAGATAGTAATACTCGGCGTTACGCTAAATCCGACACTCTATCGATAGTGAAACGCTACCTTTATTTACTTACGAATTAATATATCTTGAACTAAAGCGACTGATCGTTACCGAGTATCGTATTATCTTTACCTTAAGAATTCGGAAACTAAGCTTCGTAGACTTTTTCTCTTAAAATAAAAGATCTACTAGCGTTTAATTAGACTAATCAGTATCGTTATGCTTATTATACGACGGTAAGATTGAGAGAGTCATGATCATGATCAGGCGCTAACTCTGCTCCCCGGATACCTCCAGTAACACTCCACAGAGTGTGACTTTCGTATAACAGAAGTAATCTAGGACCAATCAGATCGACTTGTACATTGCGTCAACTTCGAATGATACGCCTTATGTCAAAGGATTCCACAGAATCCGTAGATATGAACAAACCAATTATCACCTCCACCGCCCCATCTTTTTACCTGAGCTCGACTGGCTTCCACACCGCGCAGCGGCGATCAGATCGACATAGCATCGAAGATCTGGTCGAACGCAGACATGGCATCATGAGGGGCGGTGCTTGTAAGTAGGGCGCAGGGTCTCCTCGAGTGGTTGATATAACGGTCGAGATGGTAAACCTACCAGTCTATCGGGCTTTCTAAACATCTATCTAGCCTGCCAAAACCAGAAGAACTCTCTTCACATCGTTAACAACCCTGAATTAAAATGTGGGTCCTCGAAGGGAGACCAGAAAAGGATGGGAGCGACGGCTCAACCCTTCCAACAGGTTCGCGGCCAAGAGCTGCCCACGATCAATCTGCGGATATATCATCCTTCAGACAACTACTACGGCGCCCGCGGCAGCGAGGAAGTTCAAGTTCAGCATGGTGACAAATGTCGTATTGATGTGCTGAAGTACCAAAAGACAGATACGGACTGGGCGGAAGTTGTCTCTATAGGGACTCTGGTACCGTCGAACGATACTGGCGTGAATGCCTGGATTTCAGCCAAGGAGGACTACGATGACAACTCTATCTTCATCTTCGAACAGCGTGATGATGGATTTGCCCTGAAACACGTTAACAGTGGCCTTTATCTGTCACGGGCTGGGGATTGGCTCAGCACTTACGAGTCTGATGACCCAGATGACTCGACATTCACGTTGAACCGAACCAGGTTTTATCAAAAGCACAACAATGAGTGGGCGCAAGAATACCCACATCATGGAGCAAATTACCTCTACTTCGTGTACTTCAAAAGCACTGGGTCTAGGGAACTTACCATCAACGATGAAGGATTCCTAAACCTCAAAGACAGTGGCAGATACGCTATGTTCCGATTCGATATTTGTCCTTGAAGCGACATATCTGGTATAGATGACCAAAGATGGCACTGAGGTTGATTGAAGACTTGGATAGGAGAAGTTACTAGATGAAGCGCGGTATATACTTTATGTCTGTGTCAATGTTTGTGCAGGTCTATGCTCTTTGTTGCATGACTCGTCTCAGTCTTACTACTGGCGTTAGCTATAGTAGACAGACGAGTCTAGCTGTACGGAGCAATATGTATTTAGTCGCTCTTTTACGCTTAGACAGCTTTAACCAAACATCCCTCCTATAAACAACTCAGTAGCCATTATGCATTCATGCTTATTAAAGAACCTTTCCGCACGATCAGACCGAGCTATACAGCCTTCTGAACATATCCTTTTAGATACAAGTTTCTCGTTGTTCTTGTGTACGATATCCAATTCGAGAGCAGGAAGAGGTAAAGCGGCCGTCAATTCACGGCCGCGCAGCTAGCTGGCGGTATGCTGAGGGACATTTCGTTTGTCCATGTCCATGCAGAGATGAAAGCGTTGCAAAAGGAGGGACTAGCAATGCCAGGTTCCCTTCCTCGAGGCGGGAAACGGTGGCATGGTGCGCCTATGGCCGCAATCAATAGGGGATTCGTGGTGACTGGAGCGCCATGGATGAAGTTGCCGGAGAAAGAATGGGAAGAACTACGTACGTTGCAGCGCCTGTACACTCGAGAATTGCCCGAACTGGACGAGCAGCCTTTGTCGGTTCACCTCTGACTGTGCAGTGCCTTCTCAGCAAAATGGTTGACCGCCATGCAGAAGCTCAATGGCGCGACGTTGGCACTCAATGGGAAGCAGACTTTGGAAATGTGGATATCCAAAACACAAAACATCGTGCAATCAGCCTATTACTATTCGATCAATACAAGAAGCACGCGAACGATTCTGGGTGTGGCAAGATCACGTACGGGTTGAAAGCACATGACATTGCCGTGAGGGCTGGGATGACTGCAGCGGAACATTTAATAGCTACGTATCAAGCAGAAAAATGACAAAGGCCACGTCCATGGCTGAAACGATTTTATCTGAGCGAACTACTTGATCGAGTCTTAGCCCGAATACCATCGCCAGAATTTCCATCTAGAAGCTGGAAGGACTGTACCACCAACCAGTTACGAAGTCTCTGTTGACAAGCCTTAGGTTAGACGGAGGAAAAAGAGATCAAACGTAGCATATGATGATTTTATTTACAGCTGGTTTGTCGTAGGCACCCGAACGTTTTACTATACCCCGCCAGAGTCCGATGAGCAGCGAGATGCCGAAGAGTGTCTTGCTCTGGTACCGTTCGCTGACTACTTCAATCACTCTCCGAAAGGATGCAAGGTCTCTTTCTCGCCAGCATGTTACAACTTCACCGCTGTGTCAAATTTAGAGAAGGGCGAGGAAGTCTTCATCAGCTACGGAAGCCATAACAATGATTTCCTACTTGTGGAATACGGCTTCTATCTGGAAAATAACAAGTGGGATGAAGCTTTACTAGACTTAGTCTTGCTGACACTTTTCAGTGATAAGCAGAAAGAGATACTAGTGTCTGAAAACTTCTGGGCTGACTTTGTCCTGGACACGAATTCGATATGCTATCGAACAGAAGTAGATACAAGATTATTGTGTATGCTATTGGATTTATGGCGTCGCTCTTTATAGACTGGCTTTGATGGACATGACGCATATCGAGGGATAGTTAACGATATGTTGCTGAAGTGCTTGAAGGAATATGCATAAAAAGCTATGGATAAGATACAGCACGTGTCAAAGCTATCTTCCAGATTCGCTTTCCAAAAGAAGATCTTGGGGAAGCGCTGGGAATAGATTCTGCGTCTGGTGGACAACGCCATCACTAGGGTAGAGCCTATTTCTTGATTTTGTGTTCACCTTTGCAGTGGCGCCTTTGCCCCTCCCGTTCTCGTAATTAGTACTTCTTAGTATAAAATACTATTATTACTACTTAAGTATAATATAAATATAGAATTAAAGGCGGACTTAAATTCTTAATTAAATAAAAACTTAGGTATATTTACTTTTAAAAATCGCTTTTTAGGCCTATAATAGTACTAAGAACTAGAGTATAAAAAATAACTAAGAGCTAAGATAATATACTAAAAAGAAAAAAATATATAAAAGAAATAATATTATAAAGAAATAAGATAACTTTAATAAAAAGTATAGGCGATAGTAATAGTAATAAAGCTTATATACTAAAGAATAGCTAATTAATAAGCGATTAATAATCTAATCTAGTAAAATTAAAATAAAGCTTTTGATATATTAGTAAAATAATAATAATTTAGTATAATAAAGAATAATATAAAGCGTAAAGTACTATCTTTTTAAAGATATTATTAGTTAAGATTTTTACGTAATAACTTATTACCTAATACTATTTAAAAGTTTCTAAAAAAGACTTAGTAATAGCTATAAGACTATTTTAATATATTAGTTATCTAGTTATTTATATATATAATAGTAGCTAAGTTTAAAGAATATAAAAGTTAGTATAAAGTATTTAAAAGGGTATTCTATATATAAAAACTTAGTTTTTAAATAAATAAGCTTATACTTATATACTTAAAGGTTTAAAATTATATTATATTATTTTAGTAACTATATAAATAGTTACTAAAATTTATTAAGTATATATAGGAGAATATATAAGATTTAGCTAGTACTTATAATCTAGTATTATATTTAAATTCCGTAAAAAGCTTTTAACGCTATATCTTACTACCTTTTAAAGTAAATACCTTAAAGAAGATAGCGAGTATTAGTATTATTAAAAAGATTATCTTAGTATAGTATTAAATCCTATTAATAATATCTTTATAAGCTTATTTACTAAATAAAACTAAGTATATTAGTTCTTAATAAGTTATTAAATATAGATTTAATACGTAATAAACTAGGCCTATTATAATATCTCTTTATATAAAGCTTTAGCTATATAAAAGCGAGCTCTAGTATCTTTCTTTAATTATAGAGTCTTATCTAAGTAAGTATTAACTATCTTTATTATTTAAGAATATATCCTAGCTATAATAGAGTAAATTAGCTAATTTATAAGGTAGAATTTAGATATAAAGAAATCTTAAAGAATATAAACTAATATCTAAATCGTAAAATATACTATAATAACTTTAATATTATTAATAATATATAATAAATAACTATTAGTAAGGAATCTTAATACTATTACTATACTACTAGTTTTATATAACTTTTATATTGTATTCGCTAAAATATAAAGTTATTAATAAAGTAGTATTATAAGGAATATTATTTTACTAAATTCTTTAAAAGATATATAAAAGAATTAATAAGATAAGTAAATATAAGCTTATTATATTAAGAAGTTATTAAGAATATATTTAAGAAAAATAGAGTTGATAATAAAGCTAATATAAATTATAATAACGGATTATAGCTTAAATATTTATACTAAGATAAATACTACGCTAAAGAAAACGATTTCTAACTTATTTAATAGTATATTACTAAGAGAGAAGAAATAAATACTATAATAGAAATCTATTATTATAATCTTATAAAAGCTTTTATTTAATAAGGTAATTAAAAGTAGTAATATTAAGATATTTAAAGCGATTTATCTTAATTAATTTAAACTTAATAAGGATAATAAATAATAAATTAAAAACCTAATTCTAGTTTTTAAGAACGCTATAACTATTTAAAGAATCTAAATTATATAGTTAAGTCTTATAATATATAAGTTTACCTTTAATAAAATATAATAAATACTATCTATTATAAAACTGTAGTATCTTAGGTTTAATTATATTAACGCTATTCTTTACTATTATTTTAAAGGTCTTATTAATAACTTCTTAATACTTTCCTATACTTAGTATTTAGTATTTACTTCGTATAAAGTAAATAAGAAAAGCTTTAAAGAGATATATTAACTAATTAAGAATATATTTTATATAAAGCTTATAAAGCTCGCTCTTAAATACTTTAAGTAATATAAGTTCGTATTACTTAAAGATATAAAAAGCTTTAATAGCCGAAAAAAATAACTACTACTAGTATAGCTATAATACTTATATTACTTTTTAAACTAAAAAGTATAAACTAGTAATAAAGTAATAATTAAATCGCTATTCTACTATTTAAAGAAATTATAAAAATAATCGCCTAGATAAGAAAGCGAATTTACTAAGTTATTTATATACTTTATAATAAAGATAAAATCTAAGAAAAGACGCGTTTAGTTAATACTAATAATAAATTCGTAAATAATATTTACTTTCTATTTAATATTATACTCTATATAGCGCTCTTTAATATTATTAAACTTAATAATATTATACTATTATAGTATATACTTAAAGATATATTAGTTAGTTTTAATAATATAAGTAAATAAACTATATACTAATATAAACTATATTATATCGTTTAGATAAAATATATAAAAGCTATAAATTAGTAATTAGTAAATATTATTTTAAAGAAGTATTTAGTTAACTTATAAAAATAAAAAAAGACCTAGTATAAAAAGAACAAACTTAATAAATTAATTAACTTTAATATTTAAGTTATAAATAATATCTAATATATATCTTTATACCCTATTAATTAAGTTATTAGTTAATACCTCTAAATAATAAATATACTTAACCGACTTAAAATCTTTTATTAAAAAAGAGTTTAAGGTTTACTAAAATAACTACTATATAAATAAGAGCCTTAGTTATTTATTATAGCTATTAATATATAAATTATCTCAAGTATCTTAAGATAAAATATTAAGTATAAATTTAACTATTATAAGGTTATTAGGTATTAGTATAGTAATAGGGCTTAGCTAGGAACTAGAAACTAGCTAGAACTAGTAAGAGTAAGTACGTAATATAAGTTAACTATAAAGAGTATCTAAAGAGTATAGCTCGCTTAGAAGCGGTATATATCTTCTATATACTCTATACGCTCTATCTACTCTATTATAGAGTAAATAGATCTAATAGAGCTAACATACCTAAAGCTAAGCCTAATATAGTAGTTACTTAGTATAATTTCTTTTAATTAGTTTATTAGTCGTACTAGCCGCTTAATAGCTATATTTACGTATTTTACCTAGTTATAATTAGGCTAGTGTATAATACTATTCTTTTTTAAGAATAGTTCTTATCCTAAGAACGAATCTTAGTAATAATATAAGAAGTTATCTACGCCTATATATCTATTATAAGTCTTTTCTAACGATATCTTCTTCTTTTTTAATAGGTATCTAGAAACGTTCTTATCCTAAATCCTTAATTACTTACCGCTATAAAACCGTAAATAATATTAAAAGAGTAAGTAGTAAAGCGATAGCTCTATATATAAATTATAAAAAGTATAGTAATCTATACCTAATAATAATAGGAGTTACGATATATAATCCTTATATACGGAAGAACCGTAAAGGTTATAATAAGGAATTCTCTTAAAGCGAGTTTAACACTTTAGAGTCTTAAAAATTAAAGTTAAAAGCGGAAGCTCGTATAGGACGGGATTTACTTACTTAGAAAGCCTAAGAGTTACTATTCGTTAAGTAGTATTTATTTAATTTAGAGAAGCGCTTAGAGCGCGTATTACAGTAGTAGAGTAATATAGTCCGTTAGGAGGTACTCGTATTAGACTAGTACTTAGCGTTATACTTTAAGAAGCTTATTACCCCTTTACTTTAAATAATATAAAGAATAATATTATAAGTTATACTACTTTAATAGACTTTAAATTATAGAGTTATAACTATAAAATATCTTTAATATAGCCTAATATAGGTATCTCTATAAAACTTTTTTTTTATAAAAAATAAAGCTTATTATACTTTTTATCGTAATTAAAAATAGTTTTAATAATACTATCTTTCTAAATAATAGCCTTTATAAAAAGTTAATTAGGCTTAGTAATATACTACTATATATTTAGATTACTATAAGTCTTTTAAAAGCGAGTAGCCTTTTATTATTTATTTTATTACTATTTTAGCTATTACCGCTATTTCTACTTTTACTTATAGACTCTTAAGGCTATTTAAGCCTTTAGTACCTTAATCTTATTAAAGAGGTCTATATTATTAAACTCTTTAAATCTAAAAAAATATTAAGAATTAGACTACCTAATCTATATAAGTAGAATCTAAATAAAATAACTCTTTTCTTTAAATTACTAATAGTATATAACGCGCTTAGTATATTATATAATAATTATTATCTTACTAATATTCTTAAGCTATTACTTACTACTCTATTAAATAATAAGTTTTATACTTATAGTATCTACTTTTATCTTAATAGTATTAATAGCGAATAGAATATAAACCTTATTATTTAAATTAGTAAAATCCTTAAGTATCTTCTTATTAGTTTTTTTAAATAAGATAATATAATACGACTTAATCGCTTTTTTAATATCTTTTAATAATACCTTAGCTATATAAAGCTATATTTATAATATATTATATATTTATCTCGTTATTTTATAATTATTAAAGAATATAATTATCTTATATAAAATAAAAAACTTCTTATTCTTATATTTATCTAGTATTAAAATACATAAATTATATTTATTTTAAGTAATAGCTTTTATATAATAAATATTAATATAAATTTTAAATTAGTTTATAGTTATATTAATAAAGATATACTTTTATTATAAAAAAGATCTTTTTATTAAAATCGTATTATATATTAATAAGCTAAGTATAATAAATATCTTAAATATATAAGTTTAGTTACTTAGTATAAAGCGAAGTAATCTAAACTTATTATATTCTTTATAAAAGTCTAGTTATTAAATAATATAATACGCTTTAATAATAATAAAGAATATTTAATAGCTTTAAAAGCTAGTACTTTTAATTATATACTTATAAAATCTATATAAGTAAGCTAATTTTAAATTAATATAAACTATAAAATTACTATAAATAAGACTAATATATATTTATTTAAATATATTTAAATATATATTAAACTTATTATAACTAAATTCTTTAACTCTTATTCTATTATATATATTATTAATATAATTCTTATTATAGATAATAACGAGTTTATAAATTCTTAGAATATTAAGTTAATAATTAAGTAATTCAACTTATTATTTTATAGGCGAGTTTAGTAAACTAATTATTAATATTATATTATCTTCGTTTTTTAACTTCTTTATAAGTTTAGTTAATAGCTAAAAAAATAATACTTTTTCTAAAGCTAGTTTTAGTTTATAAAAGAATACTTAAAGACTTATATAATATTTAGTATAACGTCTTAATTTATATATACTATAGTATTTAAATCTCTTTTATAGACTTTTATATTACGTTGTTAACTTAGTTCTAAAGTATTATCTTTACTTTTAAAATAGCTTAATACTAATTTAAAAATACTTTTATTTATTCTTAATTACTCTATATACTTACTTAACTTCTTTTATAATATATATTATATCTTATATACGATTTTTAAGGTATAATAAAATAGAAATAAATACTAAGTATAAAATTAGTAGTAATTAGTAATAATAATATATAATAAGATAAAAGGTAAAGGAACTAAGGTAAGTAGTATTTAAAAATAAATAATAAGTAGTAAATAGGATATAAGTTACTATATTATAATAAGTAAATAATTATAAAATCTCTATTTAACTATTAAATATAAATTTATTTAATTTCTAAACTAAAGTTCTAATAATAAAGTACTAGTAATTTATAAATTCTTTCTTAATAAATCTAAAACTAAGTATTTAAAGATATTCTTTATAAAATCTATAAACTCGGCTCTAAAAATTAGATAAAAAGATAGTAAATTAAAAAGAATAGTTAAATATAAGGAAGGTACTTATATATACTAAATACAAAATTATAATTAGTTAGTTTTTATATAATCGCTATATAAACTTAACTCTTAAAAGATTAATAATAAAATAGCTATTTAAGATTAAATATTAGTATCTTAATTAACTTCTAAAATTATAAATAAAGTCTAGGTATATATAAATACTATAACTAAATACTATTAAGAGTTCTATTTATAGAATTAAAGCGATTATAAGTTTTAAATTACCTCTCTATAAAATAAAATATTCTTTTTACTAAATTAATATTTTTAAATTTACTAAACTCGTTTAAGGAATCTTGGTCTATATAGAGAGTATATAACTTATCAGAATAGCTATTTAATCGGTTTAAATAACCTAATACGCTTTTTATTATAGTAAACTTTAAATATATATATATATAATTAAACGAAAATAAGGTCTTAATTAAAATAAGTAAACTTCTAATCTTATATTATTAAGCTTAACTAAAGGAAGCTAGTTATAAGAGCTAATAACGCCTTAGGCTTAGCTAACAGGGGTGGTCCTTTAACCCAATTTTCGTCTGATTCATAAGGCAAGGTTTATTCAACAAACACGGTTCCGAACGTCGCCATTTACTAACGGCGCCAAAGGCTGAAGCCCGTGTACACCGGTTCGGGCTACCTTCTTATTACGACCATAGCTACAGATCTCCAACTCAACCCCTCGAGCATCCTTGTCTCCCTTTCTCCATCCTCCTTCCTGTCTTCATTTCCTCTGCCCTACCCGAGACCACCTCGATGGGTCTACATCGGACTGCACCGAAATGCACCTAATTCAACCCTGTGACAATTTCCAGCCCCCAGACCCGAGCATACAGATCTCACTCTCCAAAACGCAACATGTAACCGTGTATACGCTCTTCCACACCAAAGACGTGACCAACCGTGATGGATGCACCCCAGGACACAAATTGCCCGCTCCCGCACCGCTTGCGTATCTCACATTTTCATGCGCTATCTACACGGCACCACACCGTCCAGTCCAGCCTATATTTGTAACTATCTTCCGCCGCCCCCACCATCTCCTATTCCTCCAAAACGAAAAGGCCCCACCCACCAACAGCTCTTCCCCATCGAACATATCTAGCCCACCAACCTACTTAACCCGTAGCAGTCGGCGCCACCGTCGCCCCATAACTCTGCAGGTCATACGTCCGCGCCGTACTTGGCACCCCCCTATCGAGGATATCAGTTTTCGATCCAACAATGCCCTGGTGACAGATTACGCCGTCTGGTACCCTCCATTCGACAGGGACGTTATCGGTGCCGTCACATTGGACGTATGAGATGTCGGTTAGCTAAGGGTTCGGGTGGATGTTAGCGGACTAGCTACTGAATGGATAGCTTCCTAGGAGATATGGTGTAGAGGGAGAACTGAAGGGACAATGAGGTGCGGTGTGGTGTTTAGTATGCGGTGCGGTGCGGTGGCTTACATACACAGATTACGGTAAAATAGGGGAAACCCTTGCACGCTTGGACGAGGTACTCATCGCTGAAGCCTTGTGCTTTGGTGGTGAGGATGGTTGTTGCTGTGAGGGCTAGGAGAGCGGAGAGGTACTTCATATTTTTTTTGCGAGTATCCTATCCCACTGCAGGCGCTGAGCACTAAGGGCGATCTGAACCCGATTGAGGCGGTGAGCTTCGGTAGACCCGATGGCTAAGTGTCGTGGGTGGGAAGTTTGCGTTATCGACATGGGTGGGAGAGTGGCAACAAAGAATCCTGTGCTCTCGGCAACCAACAAAGAACATGGTTGTGTTCGGCGTCTAGATGTGCCATCATACCGAACAATGAATGCGAGGACTAAGACGGTTGGCCACCTCAAGATAGGAAGGTACCTAGTCCAGGTGGGTCAGTAGCTTTTAGCCACTACCAGATGGATCTCACAGGAGGCAACATGCTCGTTCAGGGAAGGTTTCGACAGCTGTTGTCATTTTCGTCTCATTTCGTCGTAAAATCTTTAGCCGAGCTTCCCTTCCAGCGGACCAACTCCCCTGCTAGAGAAGATGCCCATAATGCCGAAACCACAATAAAACAACGCAAGCGGATACGCTACCAACCC
Organism: Knufia obscura; assembly: GCF_036327395.1. Classification (NCBI taxonomy): domain Eukaryota; kingdom Fungi; phylum Ascomycota; class Eurotiomycetes; order Chaetothyriales; family Trichomeriaceae; genus Knufia; species Knufia obscura. Next base: position 28,396 of record NW_027042708.1, read on the forward strand.
TCTCATGCCAGACATCCTACCCACGGACACGAACATGCCCGAACTGCTATATGTGCACCAACCCACAGCAGCAGCCGTCAAACAATACCCCCAGAACGAATCCATAGGCAACAACACACCGAACAGCGCAATTAGACTCAACGGCAGAAAACAATACCCCAACACACTCGCACTCCTCGAATACGTAAGTGTAGCAGAGAAATGTCCACCGACATCTGCGTGGTCTCGTAATCCCTGCGCCTGCATCTGTGCGTACTGGTCTTGCGGTTGTTCATTTGGGTCACCGGGCGGTGTCATCAATGCGAATATCCAGTGGAGTGCTATTGAGCCGAAGAGGGCGATGCCGTAGATGTAGCCCCAGGCGAACTTGCCGGATAGAGCGAGGAATGCGCCGTAGGCACAGACGTAGATGAGGGCGCCCCAGAGGTCGGAGTCGTCCATTATGTGGGGAGAGGGGCGGGAGATGGGGTTGAGGACTGCTTGGGTCTGTGAGAGGATGTCAGTATATCTTGAGAGTTGGAACGGGCCAGATCGTGGTGGGGGTCTTCTGCGGTAGAGATAATGCGAATACGCAGATTCGATGTGGTGTCCAGGTGTTCAACTCACTTTCGTCTTGATATGCCCGAAGTTCACACCCAGCTCTTCCATCAGGCCTGGCTCCCCTTCGTACCCCTCCGTGCTGAATGCAGCAATCCAGCCTGTTCTGAGACCGCCCTGCTCGCCCATTCGTCCGCTTACACCTGGTGCACCAAAGCCCGCTGAAACACCAGAGCCATACGCTGGGTAGGCATTCGGCGTGCCTGCGCCTGGGTACGCGCCGTATGAGGCTTGTGAGGGCGTCGTGTGGCCGCTTACACCTGGCCCGTAGTTCGACTGGTAGAAATTGAGGTTCTGCGCAGTTTGCGGTGCGGGTGAAGGCTGATAGCCCTGGTTGTAGTATGCCATGGCGGGTACGGAACTTTGTGTGCTATGAGAACGATTGTGCCAGCGTGGGCAGGGCGGAAGTTGATTGTGCGCAGTAGGGTGGTTAGGCTTTAAAAGTGGGAGGGAGTTGTGTTCAGGATCAGGGCGTGGATAAAATAGCGGTCGAAGTTCGTTCGCGAGGGCAGGTACGAAATCTAAGTCTGTTCTCATGCAGTGCGATTTGTTCTTTCCACGTTCCTCTGAATTGTGACCAGAGTTGCGGACAACGAACGTGAACGAAGCACATGCGGTCAACAATTTGAACCGAGCATGTGCCGCAGTTTCTACGGCTGCAAGTCATGCCATCAGCGCAACCTTGGCATCCCTTTCTCGATCAAGAAGGCAAGAGTGAAGTCTCAATACGCATGTATTCGCTATGTATAGTCTACAGGAAGTTGATACCGATGCCGAACTGCAGTCCTTTCCGGCCCTCTTCGCCTTTTCTTAACACCAGCGGTAGGGAGAAGTTCAACTCAAATCTCGCAGCAGGATGAGCATATACAAGGCCAACGCCAGCCGACATGCTAGGCAGGCCATTGCCAAGCTCTGAGATAGTATCCTTCATGGACTGTGCCACCTCATCGCTTGACAGTGAACCTTCCTTCTCTTTCGGTCGCAGTGCCAGCAGTCGACCGCCATTCACGAAAGCTTGTAATCTCAATGGCTTATCGACACCGACTTTGGGCAGTGGAAACAGCAAATTGGCGCTTCCTGCCGCAAACACGTCTCCTCCCACCGCGTCGGCACCGTCTCTAGGCCCGAGTCCCGATAATCGGAAACCTCGAACGTCAGTCGGGCCTCCAAGCTGAAATCTATCGTTTATCCTTGATAGTGAAGGCTGGCTAGCGCCACTCAGCGTAAGCGGATACAGTAGGCCAGCTCGAAAGCCTGTGGTAAAGCTCACACCACTATCGCCTTTGATGCCTGGTATGGGTATCTGCAGTGCTTGCTGTGTCTCGAGTTCTGACTTGAAGAAAGCAACGTCTCCAGCTAGCGGACCAAATCCAGCAAGCTCATTGCTCGTTCTCGTTAGGTAACCAGTGGTAGGTAATATCGGATTGTCTCTCTTGTCATTTGTCCATGTATGACTCAAACTGCTCTTGAAGGTGTCTCCAGCATCGTTCCGTACTGTTGGCGAAGCATTCTGGGAGAGTCCTGTTAACTGCCGCCAGAAGCCATTGTAGCCAAATTCGTGTAGTGTGCCGGAATTGCTCAGATAGCGAAACTTGCCCCATCCTCCTCGGAGAACTTCTTCGTGACTCGCGAAGACCTTCTGGGTTGTGCTTTGAACTCCTCCAACCTGGAATCGAGAATGTGGGTTGGCAAGTACAGGAGTCTCAAGACTCGCTTGGTAGGAGGATCGTGTCCTCGTACCTAAAGAAGCATTTACATCCAGAGATTCTGCTCCACCAAACAAGTTCCTCCACTGTACATTCGCATAGGCCGAGCCCTCAGCGTTCCCAACATCTGTACCAGTCTTCGCAAAGACCTTTGACTTCTCTTTCACGGTGTAATATATGGCGACATCTGTAGGCGTTGTGTTTGGGTCGGTCTTGTCGGGCTTATCGATGTAGACAGATATGCCCGGGTGGAAGATATCGAATTTGGAGAGCTTAGAGGCAGCAGCTGAAGCTTCTCTCACGAGCTCAGCTTGGGTGTATGGTCGATCTCTGTTTGCGCTCAGCAGCGGGTCAACTATGGTCTTGAGGAATGAATGTCTGGTATTTGGTGCGCCCAGAACAGATACTGAGGAGACTGTGGTCGGCAGAGTCGAGTTCTCGTCCATCAGGCTGGCCACACGCTTCTGGCTCTGCTGGAAGGTCGCGTGGATGCGGTCGTTGATGGCTCGCTGGCGCTTTTCTACCTCTGTCGGATCAGCATTTCTGATCTGGTCGAAGAGGCTTTTGTTGCCCGCCTCGGGAGAAACAGCAGCAGCCATGAGAAGTGCTGCGCTGAGAATGTCGAACAGACTGCAGTGGCTGTTGCACGTGTCTTGAGCTGCTGTTCCTTGCCAACTTCTTTGCGCGGATTCGGGGGAGCTCAATGATCTGCAGTTCTGTTTGTTATGTTTGCACATAAATTACGCTAGCCGACCGGTGCGGCGTCATGGTGATTGGAGGCTTCCGCAGATGTCGCGTTCCTGCTGCTGCCACCCATAACCACGCCTCAAACAATACAGATCTCAACACTATCCGGTTCACCATTCCGCGCAAATACTATCCACAGTCCTTCTCCCTCGAATATCGGTTCTGAAGGCCACTGGCATCGTTGGCTCAGATGGCGCTCGACAGCTTCTACCAAAACAAGATCGAAGGCATCAAACTAGAGATCATCAAGGGTCAAGCAGTCCTTAGACGTCTAGAAGCACAACGAAATGACTACAACTCGAGGGTGCGGTTACTACGGGAGGAACTGGGCCTATTACAGCAGCCCGGCTCATATGTCGGAGAAGTCGTCAAGGTCATGGGCACTAAGAAGGTGCTCGTCAAAGTACATCCAGAAGGCAAATATGGTAGGTCCTGATTCTCTGGCTGTTGTGGAACAGAAGCTAACGATTCTATCAGTCGTCGATATAGCAGACGATGTAGACATTGCGAAACTCACAGTCGGCAAACGAGTGTCCCTACTAAGCGATTCGTACAAACTCGAGAAGATGCTTCCTTCCTCAGTCGATCCTCTAGTCTCGCTTATGATGGTCGAAAAAGTACCAGACAGCACCTACGACACAATCGGCGGCCTAGACCAGCAGATAAAAGAGATCAAGGAGGTCATCGAACTTGGTCTGAACCACCCAGAATTGTTCGATTCGTTAGGCATAGCACAACCCAAGGGTGTCCTGCTGTATGGTCCTCCAGGTACCGGAAAGACTCTGTTAGCAAGAGCTGTCGCACATCACGCAGACTGCAAGTTCATCAGAGTCTCGGGTTCAGAGCTGGTGCAGAAGTACATCGGTGAGGGTAGCAGGATGGTCAGAGAATTGTTCGTCATGGCAAGGGAGCAAGCCCCATCAATCATTTTCATGGACGAAATCGACAGTATAGGCTCATCACGAGTAGAAGGAAGCAGTGGTGGTGATTCTGAAGTCCAGAGAACAATGTTGGAACTGCTCAATCAGCTGGACGGTTTCGAACCCACAAAGAACATCAAGGTCATCATGGCAACCAACAGACTCGACATCCTCGACCCTGCACTACTTAGACCCGGTCGCATAGACCGAAAGATCGAGTTCCCTCCGCCATCCGTCGATGCCAGAGCTGATATCCTGAGAATCCACTCACGGAGCATGAACTTGACAAGAGGAATTGACCTGAAGAAGATTGCCGAGAAGATGAATGGATGCTCTGGTGCCGAGTTGAAGGGTGTGTGCACCGAAGCTGGCATGTTTGCCCTAAGAGAAAGGAGAGTACATGTGACACAAGAAGATTTCGACCTGGCCACAGCCAAGGTGCTGAACAAGCACGATGATAAGGAGGTGTCGCTAGGCAAGCTGTGGAAGTAGATGACACTTCCTTCGGAACGCATGTCCTGGCGTTCAGGCCGCATCGTCGCGTGCATTCAGCGAGCAGCGAGCATTTGTGGCGGCGATCGAGCTTTTGGTCTTCGGTTTCTGCATGCCCACCTGAAGCGGTCACAATGCAGAATTGCTACAACCTCCCACCCTATCTTTCGACATGTCTTGATGCGTCTGCATTGTCTTAGCGAATGCTGCTCTCGACCCGTGACAATCTTACGAATACGAGACACAACACGGTTTCTGCCAATCACATCTCTTGTCCTTCAGGCATCATCGTTTTCCATCGACACCAGATTATCATATGCACCATGTTCAGAAGATCTCGTCTTACCTTTCACGATCCAGTGCACTGACGTTGGCAGGCAACAGGTTTACTAGCACATTAATATCATCTCATGGCTCACAATGCTACCATGGTGATATCTCCAATGGTACTTTTGCCAGCTACCACACCTCGATGCCGACATGAAGGTCATCATTGTTGGTGCCGGCATCGCTGGTCTCTCTTCCTACATCTTCCTCCATAAGCATCTAGCCCGCGACCACCCTAATGACTACTCAATCACAATCTATGAAGCATACGACATCAAGCAGATGGAGTATGACGCTCCCGGCCGCGAAGAATTGCAACGCTCGGAAAACGAATCTCTTTTCACAGTTAAGATCATTGGAAACGCCATTGGTCTTGGTAAGAATGGCCTCGCCGTACTTAGACGGCTGGACGACGATGGCAGCGTGCTGAGGCAGATCCAGCAGAAAGGTAACTGTGTGTCCAAGTGGCGGATCATGACTGCTCGAGGCTGGAACATCGTTGATGCGAATGTTCAGGCTTCGACTGGGAATGAAGGTCAAGGAGATGGCAAGACCACTGATACTGTCATGATTGCTCGACAGGTAGCATGGGAAGTCCTCCGAGATCAGGTCCTGAGCATCAATCGCGATGCAGTGTCCAAGAAGAAAGTCACCTCTATCGAGGACTCACCAGACGGCAAGGTAATCCTCCACTTCACCGACAATACGAAGGATTCAGCCGATCTCCTCATCGGAGCCGACGGCCTCCACAGTATCGTCCGGCAGACCATCTTCAAAGACAACAAGGATCTCGAACCACAGTCCTGGCTGCAATGGCTAACAAGACAAGCCGCTAAGAAGAAAGACTACATAACACCTCACTACGAGGGCCTCACTGGTCTAGGAGGTTTCATCCCAAGCTCAGTCCTCGCAAAGACAAACTACGACCCCACCGCAATGTCCATAACCTTCGGACCCAACGGCTTTTTCGGCCACGGCTACATTGGCCCCGTCTCACATGGTGCATCCGGCAATGCTAGCACCGGGGCCCTAGCAGCATGGTGGAGCACATTCTCGTCCGACTCTCCACGACCCTACCAGCAGGATACCACCATCACCAGCACCGCAACTTCACACTCAGAGTCAGCTCTTAAAATCACATTCAACAAACACCGCGCCCTGCAGGACCTCCTCCACCGCCACAGATCCTGGTCCAACCCCAACATCCAAGCAATCCTCGACTATATCGAGGAGAACGAGTCCATCGAACATATGTATCCGACGTACACTACGCCTGAGCTGCCGACTTGGATCTCGCATGGCAATAAGAGTAATAGTAACATGGTCCTCGTCGGCGACGCAGCCCACGCCCTGCAACCTAGCAGTGGTCAGGGCGCGTGTCAAGCGCTCGAGGATGCGGAGGCGTTGGCGCTGTTCTTGAAACACTACCTAGCCCTTCCGGCGCCCACCGGTGGTGCCCATGCAGTGTGTGTACAGAAGCGCGCAATCGGAAAGGCACTTAGTGCGTATGTCTCGTTCCGCAAGCCGAGAGTGGCAATGATCTACAAGCAGAGTCAACGCATGAGTGGGCGCAAAATGGACATGGGTGTTTTGATGGAGTATGTTATGTACGCTGCTATTTGGATTGGGACGAAGATGGGGGGTTGGGGGAGGTATAATGAGGCGTTGTTTGGGTATGATTTGCCTGGGGAGGTCGAGAGGGTGTTGAGGGGGGAGGGTCGTGGGGGTATTCGAGATGGTTGTTGGAGGATGGGAGGGCAGAGGGCGGTCGGAATGGTTGTCGGGTGGTGTGAACACGTTGGTGGTGTAGGTGTTAGTGTGCGGACGTTGTATGGGGTGATTGACGGGTGAGCAGGTCAGAAGTGAAACCACTTTGTCATTGGGGTCCATGAAGCTAAGTGAAGCAGCGGCGAGAGAGAGAGAGAGCGAAGGCTACGTCAGCGCTGCTCACTTTGAGGCCGGGGCTGCTTCTCCGCGGGCACTAGTTGAGTGAAGGTGGAAACAGACGACCTGTTTCACTGTCACTTCCATGTTTGGTACTACCTTAGACAATCTCAATCTCTATACGTCGATCAACAGGATTTCTGGATTGTTTACTACTGTTATCGATCACCATTGGGTACTTCCCTCTGTATCTTCGCAAGGCTCGGGTAAAGAAGTTGGTTAGAAAGTCTTATCGTATCTTCGCTAACGACCTGCAGTGGGCCACGACGAATCTCATGAACCTCCCCGCCGAACTGCATCTACAGATCGTCACCTATCTTATCGACGACTCCCGACAGCCGCGCTCTGAGATCAGCGACACATTGTGCCATCTCGCAAAGACATCTACGTACTGGCGAGCGATAGTGTCCGATGTGGTTCGCCAACGATGTCAAGAATCCGAAAAAGGATGCGTGGTCTTCAATCAAGGACAGGGCAGAATGGGCTTGAAGGACAGTGAAATGCGGCTGTGGGCGGAAGTACAAAAGAGGCGACTCGACTTGACGTTCATCAAAGATCGCCTTGATGGCAAAGAGGAAGTGATGTTTTATAATGTAGAGCTGGGACGAGGGTGGTTGAGCTTGGCCACGATTCGTTCTTACAGTGATCGCTGAGGTAGAAGTTATTCAATGAGGTACTTGGTAGCCAGGGAAGTGATGGATGGAGCATCGATGGAGCAGGTGAGTACTTGATCTGGTTGGGAGATGCTAGAAGGACGACACATGACTTCTAGCTGTCAAGTTCCAGGGGTGGCAAACAAGGCAAACACACCTGATCAACGGCGGTTGTTCGAACCTGCTCGAACCAAGCTGCGCTCCTACCATGGTCAACGACAAATATTAATGTCTATACGCCATCGACCTTGACTTAGGATGATGCGCTGCCATTGGGTTACTCCTTCCTGAAGTTGCTTTGACGTTGGCTGGGTACACAGTGTTAGATGGTCAAACAAGGTGCCGGACACTGCGCGGCTTTAATCCTACATCACTCCTGTCATTTCATTCTAGCTTACGTACTGTTAATTGCTTACAACAGAGATGTCACGTCGAGAGAGTGCCGGTCGTCTGGGCTTCATCAGACTCATCCTCTTTTCATATAGCCAGGTATGGCGGCGCGCTGCAGAAGGTTCGAGCTGCGTGACACAAAGTTGACGATCATACGCAGCAAACAGATGTTGGGTTACACAGCAGAATCGATCCAGTGGGGAGGCAGACGGACGATATCTCACAGCCTGTGAGACCACGGATGGCGCAGACTGCGCTTGGCATCGAAGCCGTGACTGCGCCCCGTACTCGAGATTTCTGCCTTCTACGGCTGTTTCGACACATTAGCAGTATGCTCATGAGGCGCTCCTGATCGACCACACGGTATGGTCGATGTTCGAGTCTGTCTACGCTCATCTGGTTGTGTACGTCGAATCTTGTGCGGTCGATGGCGTCCCATCAGTTTGCTGAGACCACAATTGGAGGGCATGCGATCGTGCAACAGGGCGATAGACATACTACCAATGTTTATCACATTGGGCATGCATGCCTTGTTTTCGGGATTGACTCAAGAGCACCAAGCCTGAGGGAAATCTCTAGAGCCAGCGGAACCCATCCTGAGCATCCGACTGGGACACGCTATGCTTACGATCCTGTTCGAAAATGGCACATTAAGCATACAATTGACGCGCTCTCTGGTCAATGTGCTGCTGGAAATGACGATCAAGGACGATGCTCAGAGGGTCGTGCTCACGAAGGTGATATTCCTCGCGTCGATGGTCAGAAAAGTACGCCAGAGCCTGCTTCAGATAACAAGCGACGGGATCTAGAGACCTTGATATGTGCTGTCCAAGGAACGAAAGCCTCTCGAGTGGATCGAGACCTGCTCTCTGTGCTCTTGGCATTCTTTCCAAAGGCTCTCACATTCCTAACCCACCCAAACGACAACTCTGACGATGGCAAGCTAGACGACGGTATGGTGCGCCTGGGTGTTACCGCAGCGTCTCTACAGAACGGTGGAAGCTCCATTCAGGATCTCGTTGCATTTTTTCTGGCATTCCTGTCTTACAGCCTATGCGAGAGCACCTCACCTGAGAATGGTCATCCCACAAAGCACCAAGGCGAAAGAGCGTTGCCAGCTCTGGCAGCTGCTCTTGCCTTCGGATTAGCCCGTTATCTTGTCCTTCCACAATTCACGCAGCGCTTGTCTGGTTGGTCTGGCGATTGCATTGTCCTGGAAGACGCTTCTGGCGCAACACGACGAGTCCCGCTGTCTCATTGTGGACACTTTACGCTTTTGAAAGCATTCCTTGAAGTGTACTACGAAGGTAGACCTGGCCAGAAGCTGGTTCAAGAGGGTCAATTCAACCCTACGCTTGGCTCGAGACGAGGGCCTGCTATTCGAGAGACGGACTGGATTTCTGGAAGCGGCATAAAGCAAGGCTGCCGGGTTGTGCTGTCGATCTACCTGAGGTCGCAAGATGCGAAGTGTGCAATCTGCCAATCCAGGATGACAGTTTCAAAGCTCGGCGAGTTCTTCTGCTCAACCTGTGGGCGGTATTATAGGGACTGCGACACCCTGGGTTTAGCGACAAAGACCAGCACGGCTCGAGCCGCGCAAACCCGACTCTGTCAAACATCCCGACAGGACCAAGAGGACATGAAATCTGAGTTTGTAACTTCTTGCGTCAAAGCGAAGACGAATGATGAAGCAGCTTTACAGGAGATTGCAAATCTAGTGAACATTGACATCTTGATCGTGCATCGCTCATCGTCCTCGCGAGCAGGAAATGCCGGCCGGCGTCGATGGGCCGAAGATGAGGAAGCACGAGATCTAGCTCAGGGCCGGTCGATGTATTATGATACGCCATACAATGTGACTGAGCCCATGCCAAGCAGACCAACGACCATGATGAAACCCAACGGGCGACCTACCATACCCAAGAGGGAACAACGGCAAGCACCGTAAGTATTACTCGGGCAGGTCTTGATATCATATATTGACGGTTCGTGCTCAGCAAGTCTCGTATCACTCCAGCACAACCACGAATCAATACTACGAATCCTGAAAGCCAAACGCACAAGTGGTCACTTGAGGGACACCGGCACGAAAGTGAAATCCCTGAATGGGAGGCCAGTAGGGAAAGTGCATCTTATCGCGCAGGGACAGAGTTCAAATTCGATATACAGCGTTTAGACGACGGAACGCAGGTCTTTCATGACCGTAGGGACGAAACCATACAAGTAGACAACGAACTCGAGTATCGTCTTGGCCGATCCGCAGCCATGGATCGACATCTCAAAGACGAGTGTCGACGGCGATGGGCAAGCAAGCGCGCAACTTCTCACTCCAACGTGGTCGCGGGAGAGTGAGGTCGAGATTCGACTTGATTCCGGCACAGGCACTTCTTGTGCCGTATGTCCTGCCGTTACAGTTGTCAGCATACCCGGACGGGAAGCATTGCTCTTCGGAAGAGTCAGAGTCATTACAGACAGTAAACATCATTCAACATTTAGAGCTTCACAGGCAGGTCCCCACCGAACGCGTGTGTAACTCACCTCAGCACAGCATCATGGCACGCCTCGCAAACCTCCAACCCGCGACCCATCGATACATCGCCCGTCACTTGCTTTCAGGTACAAGCCAATAACGGCAATCTTCAGCCTGTCTAAAAGCTCCATGTATTGAGGGAGGTGTTATTCAAGGCTGGACAGAAGGACAAGCAGGTCGTGGAGGTTAGGAGTTGATACGCGGATCAGCAGTTGTGTCGAGGGCTTGGTAGGCTCAAGTTGGCATTGAAGTGATAGAATGGTCAATGCTGGCAGGGTAAAGGCGGCTAGGTGACAAGTGACAACCAAGATCAGTGCAATAATAATGCATAACCTGGCGTTGGTCCAAAAAGAATTTAAGCACTACAACACATCCTCATTGACTTCGAAAGTCGTCAACGTCCGCAGTAACCTCCACCACATCTCTCAACCAGTCAACAAGTCGCGAACCCGTCTCATCCTGATCCATTACGCCACTAATTCCAAGCCCACAATGGCCCACCTCCTCTCCCTCCCCCCGAACTCCACATCCAAATCCTCACCCCCTTCTTCACAGAACACGAGAAAACCTGGAACCTCCGAGAAATCCTCAACGTCGCAGCAACCACAACTTACTTCAAAGATCTCGTCCTCGACATGATCGACCAGAGAATCCGCGCCATTGAGCGGAGAAAGAAGACTCTGGCTGGCAAGCAGAACTACAAGAAGAGATCGAGGTTGTGCAGGCACATTGCGTATTGCAAGGAGATTAGGGGGGTCGTTGAGGATGGGAGGGCATTGACGGTGGAGCGGAAGCTGGGGATGTTTGGGCGTTATACAACTGATTATCAGATGCTGGTGGGTCGATATGGCGATGGGAATTGTATTGGTGAGCCTGATGACCGTGAAGGTCGCAAACTTGTGCGGGAGACATCTGGCAGTCGTTCGATTTCAAGCTGGGAGGAGTGGATATTGATGCTGTCAAGATTATAGCGTCAAGTTCGACGTTCTCACTGGGTTTATTGATGGCCAATGGATCAGGCGGTATCGGTGACATCGATAAGCTAAGTCGACCTGATTAGGACTCGTGGCATTGTGGTGAAATGTCGGATCGTTGTATTGCGAGGCCTCAGTCACTATGACCGTTGCGTTGCTTGCTAGCACGGGTCAAGGTCCCCAATCCAGTAGCTAGAAAGGACTATGTGAGAGTGACAGAGCCGGTTCGGGACATACTCGCTCATTCAGGCACGAACCCGACAAAAGTGACTGACATGCGCCGTAAGACGCTAGATGTGAAGTTGTTAGTGACAGCTTCGTCACTAGGCAAAACCACAAGCTTTCTTCCTCCAGCACTGGCATTCGGTTTTCATCTTCTTCCGTGCGTTTTAACTTTCGGTGTCCTCATGCTTAAATCACTTCGATCACAGAAGCCCACAGATAGTGCTGATTGCCAACACTCCAAGAAAGCTAGAGCGGTTTCCTTCGGTGCAGCGTCCGACGGCGTAGACCAAGATGGGACACCTCCTAGACCTACCGACTGAGCTGCATATCCAGATTATCGAACACCTCGTTGCCAACCACCATTGCAAATGGCCATTGAGAGATATCCTCATCCTCGCCGCCGCCTCACCTGTCCTCAGAAACGTGGTATTGCTTCAAGTTCCAATAGAACACCGACTACGAACCCTCGGCTGCAAGTGGCCGCTGGAAGAGATGCTCAGCATCGATGGCACCTCAAGTAGGCTCACAGATGTGGTACTTCTCCCGATCGACCGCCGACTCCAATTACTTCCATGCAAGTGGCCAGTGAAAGACATGCTCAAAGTCGCCGCGACATCAATTGCGCTCAAGAGTGTGGTTCTTGCGCCAATTGATGAACGACTGCAAGCGCTCGAGGCAGAAAAGAAGTCTGGTAGGAGAAATAGAAGGCAGAGGTGGCGCTTGAATGAAAAGATGAGGCCTATCAGGCAGATCAAGAGCTGGATTGAAGAGGGGTTGACGTTGGACTTGCCGCGGACGAGGGAGAGAAGTGAGTATGATCTTATGCGAACGCAGATTCGAGGCGAGAGCAATCGTTGTTGCGCGGCTTCCCGTGCTGAGAAGTGTTTGGTATGCGCTTGAGTGGGATAGGATCGAGGTCGTTGCTGCTCTGCAAAATTGGAACGTGACATGATCAAGGTTGAGTCTTGGGAAGGCGGTGGATATGATGATGATGCTCTTTTGGTGATAAACATGAAGCAAGCTGGAAGAGACCTTTGGCTTTGTCGTTCCACATCGCAAAGTTGTGCTGGGAGGTGTTGGTTACTGTCGCAGTCCATGAGCCATTACGCTGCTTGCTGGCGCTGGATGTAAGCCGGCTTTGGAGCTGCCGATGAGATTCAGTCCAGATTGGCATAGAGTTCTCGTTCATGAACGCTATGTGAGCGATTTGTGAGCCTAAAGAGTCGGAAAGTTGTGTGTCTCTGATGCTCGAGTGAAGATTTCGGTGAAGCACACATGCGCCTGCCAAGCCAGCAAGACAAATACTAATGGCTTTGTATCTCCTTCTCTTGATCTGGTCCTTTGGTTTTCGTATGACCGAACAATCGCAATAACTTGGCCTCAAATGGTCCGTCCAGCCAGGGAACGACTTTTCGCAGTAAGTCAACAACGTGTCTTTGCTATACCATCTGATGACTCCAGCAAACCATGGCACGACTCATGGATCTCTCGCCAGAGATACACCACGAAATCGCGCGGTACCTGCCAGTTCTCCGTGGTAGCTCCAGAGCACTTGCTAGAACCTCAAAGTACTGGGATCAAGTTGTGCACAACATCATTCGCGAGACCGAGCGGAAGGCTTGCAGAAACCTGGAGACGTTAGAGGCCCAGGCAAGCGATAGCCTCGTCGTCCATATGCGCATGGATTACGCCAAGGAGAGACTGCTTAAGCTTTTGAAGCAGCTTCAGGTGGAAACGACTCATCAACGTCGCAGGCGTCATGCTATCCCTCAGGAGAAATGAGACCAGGTACGGCAGGTCGAGGACAAATTCGTTGCAGAGTCGCGCCGTTGTTTGTGAATACTGACAGATGCGACTTGTTGACGCACCGCAACGATGAAAAGGAAGTTGCGGACCTGATACCAGCGATGTCGAAGCAGGCAAGGTAGACGGTATGAAGCCGAGGTTGCGACCGGCGGGTGATGTCGCTCAAAGTATTGGGAAGAAACAAAAGGCTGTCGATACTGGACGAATCTTGGCTTCAGAGTCCCGAGTGCTATCACAGATCGCAGATTTTGCTCTCCCAATTCTTCTCCTTTACAATACTCTCCGCAATTCCAACAATCTCCTTCAACATCGCCTCCATCTCCTCCAACGTCAGCTGTGCATCGTCCCAGCTCGGCGCAACCTTTACCTGCTCGTTCTTCAATTGCACGCAATTCCAAAGGATGCCCACATCTGTCCGACTCACTTGCTGAACCTTGCGCAGATTCTTAAGCTCTGCCTCCGAGGTGCCCGGCAACCAATTGAAGGTCTGACGCCGCTGCACTTCGATCATGGTTTCGCCGTCTTCTCCCAAGGCAGCCGCGATGTCGCCGAAGGGAGCATGTGCGTGCTTGTTCAGTAATTCTTGCTCTTTCTGTATACGACTCAGTAGTTCGAGGACTGTGCATTGAGGGGCGGCATCGACGGATATCACGGCGGCTTGAAAGGTCGGCCCGGCGATATTCATCGCTGGTGGCATGAGTGCGTTTTGCCACTCCTCGAGGAACGGCCATGACCTTGCGGCTTGCAATTGTGCGAATAGAGCAAAAGGTCGGCCTGTGTGTCGCGTGTTAAGGAGTACGAGAGCGGTTTTGACCACCGTTGACGCTTCGATTCCATGGACGCTCTTCAAATGTTGGATGCCTTCCAGGTTACAGGTTTCCGAGAGCCCTTCGGCACCTTGACCACTGTTGGGACCTGCTGGTTTGCGGGCGGGACCGAGTTGGCCTGTGGACTGGTCTGTCCAGCCTTCGGAGCTGCCTTTGAACCATTCGGGTGCTCTTTGAGTAGGAAACAGGGCGGAGCGCTTCGAGCGGAGACCTTGCAACCTTTGGACGTGGAATGCCACTGCGCGTCTGGCGGATTGTGATGTCCTCAAATTGTAGTGATGGTAAGCGTATGCTTTGTACTGTACGGGGCTGGATGGAGGAGTGGCCTCGGGATCTCCGAGTAGCACATCCAGGTCTTCGATGAAGAAGGGCAAGCTGATACCATCGAAGGCTGAGTGTTGACCTATGTAGACCATGGCTGTGCATTCCTCGTCCCGGATATGGGTGAGCAGAATTCGGAATAACGGACCTGGAATACATGCATGGTCTATCTCAGGATCGTTCCAAGCTAAACGCTTCAGACTCTCTGCTGTGTCGACGGAATCTAAGATGGTGATGCACTGATCGTACCACTTGCGGGAAGGACGCACCACGACGTGAAGACAAGTGCCATCGTCGAGCCTGACTGCCATTGTGCGTAGCATATCATGGCGTGAGAGGGTACCTTCAATGGCTCTGCGTGCATTCTGTAGGTTGGTTCTGGAGCAAACCCAAGCATGGCGATGATTGTTGCTTTGTGGCCGCCGCTTTCGGAGATAATGCTCCTGGAAGCTGTACATCGGCAACACATCTTGCACATCTTCCCAGTCCAAGCCTAGTGGCTTCAATGTCGCCCTGCAAACGTCTATGGTGTGCTGAGCGCGAACATTGTCGCCCTGGGCATGTATCATTTCTTCTGGAGTTGGTGGATCTTCACTTGGTGGGAATGGTTGATGGTTTTGAGGCTTACCAAGGCTGTCGCCAGAAGCAAGAAGAGTCGCCTGTGCTGATGGTGTAGCATTGTCCATTAGCTCCTGCACGCGTAAAGACTGGCCAGTCTCCTTCTGTAGAAGTCTAGGGAAACGGCCCAGTGTCAGGCTGTCAGCCCACACATCTATGGGCGAATCTGGCGTGATCGTTCCTTCGCTGACACCGAGCAGCCGGGTCCATAATCGAATCAGCACTTGTGTTAGCTCCCCGACGTCTCGTTGTCCATTCTGCAATGGGCTGCGTTGTTGCTGCGATTCATTTTCCAGATATTGCACAACTTGCTCTTGCAATTCATTCTTCTGGACCTTGCCGGTAGACGTTTTGGGAAAGTCCTCCAAGCCCAACTTGTTAGTGTCGATAATAGACTCAAGTGCAAAGGACGGTCCCAAATTCTTGACGAGATCCTCCGTGACTACCGCTTCTTCTACTTCTTGGCCTTCTTTCTTCTTGATTACTGCCACAGGCACTTCACCAGCGACTTCATCCGGAACACCAACGACATCTGCTGCAAGATCGAAGTCCCTAAATAGCAGATCTTCGATTGCTTTGGGTGAGATGTTCTCCCCTCCATGGATGATAAGATGTTTGTAACGACCAATGATGGAAATCTCTCCGTGTTCGGTCATGATTGCCTTGTCGCCAGTTTTCACCCATGCACCTAGTTCGTCTGTGTAGAGAGTGCTGTCTTCTCTCTTCGTAGATCCATACCAATACTTTGTGATCACGACGTTGCCACCAATATGGCATTCCCCTGCCTGCCCGCGTGGAACAACTTTTCCTGTCTCAGGGTCGCAAACCCGGATCTTCACACCAGGCAGAGTGATGCCCGACGTCAATTCTTCCGTAACATAAGTCGGAAGCTCATCATATCTCCTTCCAGCTGCTGGTGCAGCTTCGGTCATCCCGTATGATTGGCATACTTTCTGCGCACCAAGAGCATCCTGGAAACTCTTCAGCTCTTCTGTCGTTACCGTCGCGCCCGCAACGACTACGTGTTTGAGGCACGTTGTATTCGTCTTACCAAGATCAGGGTGGGATAACAAAGAGGTTAGCATGGAAGGGACGCCCGCCAGATCCGAGCACTGCTCATCTCGTAGAGCTTTGAGGGTTGATCCAGCGTCGAAATATGACGAAGGATGGATAACCGGAACCCCAGAGATCAGAGACATGTATATCTGGCTGAGTCCAAATACTGCAATCGTCGTTAGTCACGGCTGACTAGCTTTTGGGAGTGGCACAAGTGATTCCTTACAATGGGAAGGAGGAAGATGAGCACACACAGTCCTAGTCTTGTCAAACAATTGTGTCCACGTGTTGGCTCTGAGATTTGCTGTATATGATCGATTTGTGTGTGGACAGCCTTTTGGTAGAGACGTAGTGCCACTAGTCATCAGCACAAGTACCACGTCGTCCTCGGTCCTGGTGATTTCCAGATCATTTGGTACCTGCTCGTGAATTGGTGCTTGCAGGAAATCACCAAAGCTCTGCCATGAATCAGGTGCTTCTTCATCGTGGGACGAATCGGCTATGAGCCTGAGGTTAAGCGTCTGTAAGGACTCTGAAGAGGATGTTGTCAACTTCTTCGCCGTGGTCGTGTTCTCTGCTATCACCACCGATGGTCCGACCACATCAAAAACGTTCCTGACTTCCTCGGCATTGCCGACTGTCCTCGGATTCAGTGGAGCAAATGGACAATTCAGTTTGACCGCTGCCTTGAACGCAATGTGAAACTCGATGCAGTTTGGGAGGAACGCGACAATTCTCATGCCAGACCGTACGCCAGCTGCCACCAAGGCCACAGCAAATGCAGTGCTTGCGCGTGCCAACTCCGCATGGGTCCATTTCAGATAGGGCGAGCTGGTGCTGCCACTAATTGCGGTATACCGATCGCCATCCTGGTGCAAGCATGTCACGGCGGTTCGCGAGCTGTATTTCTCTTCTGCTTCAGACAGCAAGTCGTGTAGGGTAGTAGGCCATGGCCCTGAGAGTTGTTCGCCCTGTGCCTCGGATAATGGTTCTTTCTGCATGCCCATGGCTTCGCAAAAAGCGTCAACCTCAAGAACTAGAACGTATGAGGGAAGTTTCTTCACAAGTTCAAGCTTTTTGAAACACGGCCGGGACTGGTGGCAGGTCCCACGAGCTTCGGCGCATCTGAGCTCTAGAGGTTCTGTGTAGATCATCCCAAATTCATCTTCGACGGACACGGCCCACCAGACGGCATGCACCCATAGTATCATACTGCAACAACATCGTGTCACAGAGGGTCTTGCTTGGGCGAACGTCGCTAGAGTCGTAACGCCAAGTTGCTGGATTCCGTACCAATGGGATTGTCAGACAGCGAAGAATAGGTAGATGGTTCTCGTAAAGGTGGATAGCAGGCGATTCAACAGTTCCACATCCGACATTTGACTTTGAACATCACACGATTTCGGAATGGCTAGAAGTACTGATGCTCCCAAATGGAGCTCCATTTGACTAAAGCACCACACATAGTAACGTCATTCCGGAATGCGAGCTCAACTGTACGTCAGACATCGAGTTAATCACAACGAAGCTGGATCACCTTGACACGATGCCGATGCTGCTACTCTAAGGTAAAGGAGGTAATATTGCCGACGTTGCAGACGCGAAATGAGATAGTACTGCAGGACCTTCGAGAGTTTCGTAGTCCTCATACTGCACACTTGGTCGCTATTCCCGAAGGGACAAAACCCAAGCTTTGACTCGTCCCTTCTCCCGATAGGGTATAGTTTGGCCTCAATTTGAGTCAAGCATATACTCACCAGGGCAGAACTCCCATAAGCGTCGCCAGGTATGCTCAGGAGACTCAAGAACCAACGCCGGTCACGAGCACCTAGCATCGACCGCAGTATACGTGGCAGCCTCGAAGTGTGACCTGAGCAGGGAACAAGCAAGGTAAATGATATGTAAGAGTCGTATACTACTGATGAAATCCACCGCCATAGCAGACACCTCGAGGAGGCACAGCCGGCATCTCTGCTTGAGCGCGCGGCGACTCCCATGACTTTACCTACAGAATTTCATAGCCGAAATGCCTCGTCCTACTTATTGAAGGAGGCAGATACCTAACAACTGGCAGCCTAGCGCACCTCGACCACGTATCCACGTACTGATCATGCCTGGTCCTTAACTGCTTCTCAGGGGGGATATGAAGACCTCGATCGAGAACATAAGCGTCTGTGGGCAGCAGCAGATGGGGGCTCGAAAATTGAGGGAATTCCATCGCACAATTCGCAAGACATGGCGGCACGACTCAGCAGCCATCTTCCGCTTGAGTTCTGTTGGAGGTCGCCGAAAAGCTGCTTCAGAATGGCGTTTTAGGGTCGAGGAGAGGCACACGATGTCTGGACAGAGTTAGAGTATAGTGCTCTCAAAGCACTGTCGACACAGATTACAAGCGCACGATTATCTAATGAGGGATCAGGTTTGCGGAAAGTGAACCATTTGCATTTGTGTGCGCAAGTGGAAGGAGGGAGGCTGGAGCAGTGATTTCCGACGCAGTCAAGGTTGACCTTGAGATCGGTTTTGCGCAGATGGTGTTAGGCAAGGGAAGCATTCGGATAATCGAACTCGTTCATATGTTCTTTCTGTACAGTGTCGTGCGCTAAAAGGTACTGAATGCGAGGCAGGATTACACCCTATCTCCTCGGTCGAAGTACTCCCACTGCCCTGGCGGCGACTTCTCCTCGAGGTCTTCCCATCTGTATATTGTTAGCATTCTCAACTCTCCTGTCCTGGACAAGAAAGACCTACGCTCTGCTAGCCAACATCTCGTCAACCAGTATCAGTTCTCCTTCCGCAACCTGCAACACCTCCTCAATCAGACCTGCGCCGATCTTGTTCTCGACCTCGTTGATCCTACGCAATGTGTTAGCTCTTCGTCCTGTCCGCGCAGTACATCTACATATGTGCCACATACTGATCAGCAGTCAAAGGCGGCTCGATCTCCAAATCTGACACCTTCGCACGCACGCCCTCCACTGCCTCCTTGTCCGTCCTGAGAATATCTCTGACAACATATTCAGACTTCTGATCCGCTTCAGTTTCTGTGCCTGGCCCTTCCCTCCTTGCATCATTTCTTGTCACCGCGCCATCCCAACTGATCTTCTGCTGCACCGATTCCTGTGTATGTGTCAGGCTACCGTCATCACGCCTAAAGCTTCCGTAGGCTTCAGGGTTAGCCTCGATTGCTTTCGTGACTCGTTGTAGCCACTCTTCATGGCCAGGCGGTTTGATCTCTTCGAGAACCTTCATGCGGTGTTTCGTGAGAGCTTCGCATGACTGTCTGTAGACTGATGAGCTGGGTAGCTGCTTCAGCTTTTGCAGTGTCTGTGAGTATGTGTAAAGAAGAGCTGGCCGCGGCGAGGGATGTGTTGGTAGACCTGTAAGGCCTGTGGGTGTGTTGGCTTCGAGGTACCGGGCCGCCGATTTGACAGTTGCGTGGAGCTGCCGTGAGGGTCGCATGGTGATGAGATTGCTCCTAGAAGCTGTTTCGAGAAAGGTGTGACTGCCTTGGTTACTGACTAGAGTTGTATGGACTTCTGCGCTGTGCAAGGCAGGCACGGGTACTTAGAGGGAAGTTGCGATCCTGACGTTCATGTCGGTCTACCTGCCATTTTTGGCAGCTCTAAGCTGGCGGAAGGTGCACTTGAACGACAAAGAGCAACCGTACTCCTCTGCTACGCTACTCGACTGACTGCTCGTCCGTAATGGCAATCTGAATTCACACGTGAGAATCTGGGGATTAGCTGACGAATCGGAGTCTTGGTTGGCTTTGTCGATTGCGCCTTGGTTCAGGGACGATCTGCCACCCCTTCTGAACATTCTGGTCCCTCACTTGATCCGGGCGGTGCTCATCCCACTCACATACACTCGCTCAAACATCTCGAAGACTCAGCCTAATAGACCGTAGGACCACATTGTAAACATCGCCACTGAACATTGTTCGACGATCAATATCGCCCTCTAGAGCCTATTACACATCCCCGACATTGCGCGTCGACTGTTACAACCACCACGATGAAGCCAGCAGTGCTGGCGTGGGCGCTCTCCGCCCTGGCGCTAGTGAACGCGAGACCGAAAGACTTTGAGCCCGCGAAAGCAGAATTACTGGCTGAGGAAGCAGTCCAGGGCGACACGCCTGCCGATACAAAAGAGGCAGTCGAGTACACAGTATTCAATGGCATCCAGGTACCGCCCATGAAGGATATCAAGGGCGAGGAGTTCGCAGAGACGATAAAGGACGGATATTGGTAAGTGCCATGCGCCGGAAGAATGAGATGAGGCTGACTTTCCAGGTGGGTGAAACACTACTCTCCCTACTGTGGCCATTGCAATGCTATCAAGCCGCATTGGCAGACGCTCTACGAGTTCTACTACACCGAAAGTCCGCTCGATAGCGCAAAATCAAAGCCAAAGGACTCCCATGATCTGGATGCGCCGAACAGTTTCCACGGTTATTACAACTTTCATTTTGCTGAGCTGAACTGTGTAGCATACGGCGATATCTGTCAGCAGAATGGCGTACAAGCATGGCCCACGTTTTTGCTGTTCAAGGACGGGAAAATGATCGAAAAGTACAATGGCGGACGATCGATGGCCGACTTTAGTGGATATGTTGAGGAAAAGCTGGAATCTATCAGGCCAGGTTCAAGACCTGTCAAGGGTGTGAAAGTGCCCAAGGCAGGCGCCAAAAGTGTCGAAAGGGGAGCAACGCCACTGTACGCTGAGGACAAAAGCAAGAATGTTGACAAGGGCAAGGAAGCAGGCGAGAAGCAGAATGATAAGGCTGCCCAGACTGTCACTTCTGAGCTGGCGAGCGAGACTGCAAAGTCGGGTAGGAAAGACAAACCAAAGACAGGTCCGACGCCGAATGTTCAGGGCGTCTCGGTCCAATTGACTGCTGAGTCATTCCAGAAACTGGTTACGACTTCGCAAGAGCCATGGTTTATTAAGTTCTACGCTCCTTGGTGTCCCCATTGCAAGCACTTGGCTCCAACCTGGCAACAGCTTGCTCGCGAAATGCAAGGGAAACTCAACATCGGCGAAGTCAACTGTGACGCAGAGCCAAGACTGTGCAAGGATGCCCGAGTCTCAGCATATCCAACCGTCTACTTTTTCCGTGGCGGCGAACGAGTCGAGTATGAGGGTCTCAGAGGACTCGGAGATCTGATGTCTTTCACTCAGAAAGCGCTTGACAGCAGCGTGAAATACGTCGACGCATCACAATTCCGAGAGATGGAGGAGACAGAAGATGTCATCTTCGTCTACTTCTTCGACCACGCCACCACATCCGAGGACTTCGCAGCACTCGACCGCCTAACGCTCAGCTTGATCGGCCATGCGCGGATCGTGAAGACAGATTCCGATATCCTCGCCTCAAGGTTCAAGATCCACACCTGGCCGAAACTCCTCGTCAGCAGAGGTGGCCGACCAAACTACTACACAGCCCTCTCGCCCAAAGACATGCGCGACTTCCGCAGAGTCCTCAACTGGATGCAGAGCGTCTGGCTGCCCCTGGTTCCCGAGCTAACAGCCACGAACGCCCATGAAATCATGGACGGCAAATTCACCGTCCTCGGAGTCCTCAACCGCGAAGTCCCCGATGAATTCAAAGAGAGCAGACGAGAACTGCAGAGCGCCGCAATCGAGTGGATGGACAAGCAGACACAACTTTTCCAGCAGGAGCGCCAGGAGATGCGAAACAGCAAACAGCTGAGGATCGAGGAAGCGCAAGATCGGAATGATCAGCGTGCACTGAGACAGGCGAAGAGTGTGGCGATATCTATCACGGAAGATTCCTTTAAGAAGCAGGTCCGCTTTGCGTGGGTGGATGGGATCTTCTGGGAACGGTGGTTGAGGACTACATTCGGTGCGCATATTGATAATGGAGAGCGGGTTATCATTAATGATGAGGAGGTGAGTTGTGCCCATCCGGTTGTCTTGGAATCATGCTAACACAATGCAGAACCGCCGCTTCTGGGACGTCACCGAGACAGGCAACTGGATCACACCTTCACGAGTCTCGATTCTCGAGACACTGTCAAAGGTCACTGCCGACCCGCCGAAGATCCAGTCAAAGAGCTCGATTGGCTTCATCGAGAACATTTTCTTCCAGATTAAGAACAGCTGGGTGTATCATCCGTATGAGAGCAGTGCGGGTGTTTTTGTATTTTTGCTTGTGGTGTTGTATGTTGCTAGGACGACGGGTGTGTTGAATAGGGAGAAGTTGAATGCTTGGGGGTTGAAGGATAGGAAGGGATATTTCCAGCTGAATGGGGATGAGAAGGGGTTGGGGCTGTTGGGTGGGCATGGAGGTAATGGGAAGGCGGATTAGCTTATTGGCTGAGACTGCGTATGTATGAAAACATGATTATTGGGACATCTAGATCGTGCCAAGCTGGATGGCAAGGAGGATTGTGCATAGCGGTGGCGTATGGCTCTCGGTGATCGATGCAATGGCTTGTTGCGTTCTTCTTATCCACAAGAAGTTGATAACAAAACCCTGTCCTCCAGAAGACTTCAAGTTCAACATGATCAGACTGAACAATTCTGACCGAGGATAGGGCCTGAGGGATACGTTGGTTGCATGGAGGGCGGCTTCGCCCAGTTTTGACTATGGTGCTGTACCCTTGCTGAATGATAACTTGATAAGTGACTGTGTGGCCAATGTACCCGTTGCTATTTTCTTCATGAGAGGTCGAAGAGATGACGCATTTCTCGTGTGATATCGACCAAAAGGATTTCACGTCAGTCGGTGATGACGTGAACGTCTCAGCTGTATTCAGACTGGTTCGAGCCGATGTGGGTGGATGTTCCACTCATCAAGTTGTGCTTTGGTCGAAGCCATTTCAGGCTGAGCACCTGCATCGACGAGAATCGCAACGATCCGACGATGACCATACTTCGCAGCTAGGTCTAATGCACTGTCGTTCCAGGCATCATGGTTGGGCACACCCGCACCTTTCGCGAAGAATTTCCGCGCCAGCGATTCACTGCCACGTGCTGCTGCATACACTAAAGCTCCGGACTGCGCGCTTTCTTGCATATGGTCAAATTGCGCGCCCTTGTCAAGTAATGCTTCAAAAGTGGTTGGCATGATCTTGTCGTATGCCTGTTGAAGCGGATGTCGACCCGAAAAGCCATCGACATGATTAACATTAGCTCCTGCCTCGATCAGTAGCAAGCTGATGTCCGCGCTGCTGCAGTGATTGCCAGGTTCAGGGCGGTGTTGCCATGCTTATCTTCCATCTCTAGGTTGACCTTGTGAGCGATCAATAGCTTGACGAGATTACTGTCGTTCTGCCCTACTGCTTCGTGAAGAGCTGTAAGACCAGTGTGATCAGCATTATCTATTTCATATCCCGCGTCTAGCATTAGCTTGATAGCGTTGATGTTTGTCTTAGCAAACTGTGAAGTGATAGCTGTATCTCCCCAATCATCTCGAGCGTTAGCATCAGCGCCTTTCTGAATCAGCCATCGTTGCACTCGACGGGCTATCTCGCCCTTCGTCCGGAAAGCCCAATGCAGAGCTGTGGAATCCAAACAATCCTTCGCATTCACGTCAAACGGACGTATTTCATACATTCGTTCTAGTACCAGGTCGTTACCTCTGTAAGCTGCGACGTGTTGGTCCATAATACTGTCGTCCGGGAAAGGGGGATTTGCTGCCAGGCTGTAATATCTTCGAAACCATTTTCGGACAGGATCCCAGGTGTAAGTCGAGTCACAGAGTGATACCGCCTTGTCAAGCAGGGCGCCATCATTCATGGCAAGCTTGCCCTGGAGATGGGTAGCCCAGTTCCAGTAGGAGTACTTGACAAAAGCACCACTTTCACGAACGCCAGGCCGCGATCTGAATTTGAATGCATTTCTTGGCCACCTGATATCGCCAACGTCGTAGTATGCCGAAAAGCGGTCCAGTAGTATATAATCAATGGTCAATCGTGCCATGATATGATCGCACTCGTCTTCAGTCATGGAAGCTCTCCATGCTTTATCGCTTGAATCCTGGTTCTGGGACGTGCGCAAAAGGAACCCCTTGGCTGTTTGGTGAATAAAGAAAGATCCGGCGATCGTTGATGAACACAAAAAGACCACACCAGTCTCGAACGCGCTTCTCGAAATGTGACACATTCACAGAAGGTAGCTCAGAGGTATTGGACGCCCCCATTGAATCCACAGCAACGGCCAACGCCATTTCTTCGGTGCTCAGAGGACGTCTGGCTGCCAGTATGAGACACAAAATCGTCCTCACCATGGCGATCTGGCCAGGTTTGACTTTACTGAGTATGCGCTCATAAGCGTCCTCGACTGAGGACGGAATTGTCTCAATCTTGACATTGTTCGGGTCGAAGCTGTTATGGAATGCCTCTCGAATGTCATCAACTGCTAGGTGGAGCCAAAGGTAGGTACGATGTCCCATATCGAGCAGGATCGCCAGCAGTTGCGCTTGCTTGTCTGGAAGCAGGTCAAACTCTTGGGCCAGGGCCTCGACGCGAGCCTTGACAACCATGTCAATCTCGCGGTGAATCAAGTCATTCTCATCCTCGCCCCGAAGCCTGATATGAAGCAAAGCATGCTCTGGTATGCGTTCGAACCACCGCTCAACGTTGTCGTAAGGTCTGCTCGTAACGAGGAATTTCACATGTGCTTTCACTGAACCACTTTGTTAAAGGTCGCACAAGAGACCGATCAGCTCGCGCCGATCGGCATCACGGCTTTCATCAAGGGCATCCACAACGCAGATGATCGGGGCTAGGTCACCTTCAACGTCGAGAGCGGCATTCTGAAGAACTCGCCACAAAACGGCTGGCTCTTGTGCAAATTTGTCTGCTGTACTATCCCATACAGAAAGAGCGTGTCGAAGCTGATCTGGTTGAAGAATGAACAGCTGATGAAGGATTGCGCAAAGCGCTGTGCTGAGACGTGATTGTTCGTCGTTGTCCTTAAAGAAATAGTAGCATACTGTAGCTCCAGGATAGATCTGAGGTAAAAACTCATCTATCAAATACCGCGACAGTACTGATCTGCCGCAACCGGGGTCAGCTGAAATCCAGAGGAGGTCGTTGTGTTGCGATTGGTGCCATCGCTTGAATTGCGCATTTTCTGTGACCCATTCACACGTCCCCGCTGCTCGTCTGGGGTTGACATTCTTCTGTTGCTCGTAATTGCTAGTCTTTAGTGCCTGGTGGCATCGTCTTTCATCGTCAGAAGGTGTAATGTGGTTGTGCACATCGCCCAAGTGCACGCGCGCCTGGTCGTTGATACTAATCGACGGAAAAGAGTGGCCGACACTCTCAGGCGTCGCCATGTCCCAGCCAAAGTTCGGAGCTTGTCATTCAGCCAGCTACAAAAGTGCAGGTCATGGGCATCTGCCATTGGTGTGCCTCTGACGGCTCAGGTAAAGCGTCAGTTGATGGCGATAACCAGATCGAATGAAGATCGCGAACAGAAGACTTATCTGCATTCACATGCTCAGCGTCAGCGACAGAAAGTCGTCCTCGTGGTCGCCATTGTAGCGGCCAATGAAAGCATGCCACAAGCGATTCAGCCTGACACGGCATCTTCAGAAACTCCAGCCAGCATACTTGGCGCTGCCTTGCCGGTCGCCATGTATGGGAACTTGAGATTGTTAGTAGAAGTGGACGATTGATCTGATGGAACGATGTCGGAAAGTGTCTGCGATACGTACACGAGTAAGAAAGACACCGGACACACCTCAGCTGCCAGGTCACATGATAGCGGCCGGAGTGTATATAGTCCACGTGATATCCCGACCACTAGCATGCTTCTCATGGAGGGTCCATAGCTGTCATGTAAGCTCAGCAGGAGGTTCAATATCAGTTCCTCACGGAACACAAGTCATATTGCTATGAAATCCTGCAACGGAGGGACCGAGAACTCCTTTGTTGCCTTTCACTTCATTTTTGCAAAAGCTACGGAGTAAAATGCCTGGTTGCACAGCACATACAGTCGTGGCGGGACAGCCAATATCGAATCTATCTGTTTTTGCAAGCCTTCGTGAATTGTCGGCTACCTGAAAGATACTTGCGCGGCCACTCCAGTACGAACAGCGACCACTGCAGCACCTCCCACAAGACCACCGTTTGTAATCTTGCTTCATCTCATCCCTGGATCCTAAGGCACCTTACCTCTGATACTCAACATGACCAACCCCCAACCACCTCTTCAGCTTGCTCCCACCAAGCGAAATAAACGACGACGAATCCGTCGAACTCCCCGACCCACAAAGCGACGAAGACGTAGAAGAATTCGTAGCCTGGGCGTCATCCACCTCAAATTGACACGCAGCCGATGCACTAGACGTACATCCACCTAGCGCCTCTGCCGCATCGCAACCGCACGTTAGTGTCATGTCCCTCTTACAAAGCCAGGGGCAGATGAACTTACGACAAGCAGATGAAGAACTCGAGCTCGTAACATCACTCGCACTCTCCGAGCTAGATCCGCATCCTAGCAGGCCGCAGACGGAGGTGCTGCTGCCGGTTGGACTGTCGGCGTTGTCGCTGGCGGTGAGATCTAGGAGATCGAGTTGGCGGGTGATGAGGGAGGACGGGCGGAGAGCGCCGGTGGACTTGTCGATGTTTAGGGTTGCGTAGATGGGGTAGCTTGTTGCTAGGGTTGTGAAGAGGAGAAGGGTGGTTGGGCGCATGATGGGTGGGGTTAGAGGTGGTGGATGTAGTGGAAGGGAGGCTCAAGTGAATGGATGTTGAGTGAGTGACTTGCTGCGAGTTGGGGTGAAACGAGTACATGAATGAAGTCGAGGTTGGTATTCTTACAGACCGGGAAACGAAACAGTGAGGGGTTGTAAGAGCAGGAGGAGATCGCAGTACGCCGACAAGCGGTTTCCGCGGGGCAGCAGGGCTTTGGATCGACAGCAAGCAGTGAGATATGAGCGAGCGTACGGCTTGCGGCAATGAAGCTTTTGGTGGGGCAGATCGTGTAGTCAAGAGATCTCGAGGCCAGGTAGTAATTATGCCGTTGTCAGCCTATGCTTGCTGGAAGTCGTCTCGGACGTCACGTAAGTGTCTTCTTGTACAGCTGAGACATGCATGCCGCCGCGATGGCTTGCAGAAGACGAAGCTTGGGTGATCGTGAAATGGATACTTAGATCTGCAAGCAGGTGTAATGGTTGACGGAAGAAGGTTTGGAGCGGGTTTGACATACTGGCCGGAATATGGAGGGCGACGGCCGGCAGTGATAGAACTAGGATTTCCTCCATGCGAGATTGGGCATCGAGGCCATGTACAGGCAGATTTGGCGAGACCATATACTGCCAACTGATCATGGCAGCAAGCCTTCCGACTGTATTTCCCTCCCTCACTTAGAGAAAGCAGCCACTCAATAATGCCAATACTGCGACGTGAAGCGCGAACGACCAAGAGGTATTGCGTGATAGGAACGCACTGTGAGAAGAGTACTCTACCTTACACAGAGTTCATTGAAGCTTGGCGACTCCACGATGTAGCTTATCTGGCATGAAGCCATATCAAGAATGATTCCACGAAAAGGATCGATTCGATCGAGGACGTGCCGGACTGCTCAGAAATTCATGATGGAAGTGTCTTTTGAGCATGATGGCCGTGCCGCACCAATCATGGGCAAGCTTGGGACTGCTAGCGCTTCCGCTCGTGCCGCTCCTCCGCTTCTCCGTGAAATTTCCCTGTTGCTCATTAGGTTGACAAGCGCCAGCCGAACAATATGCGTGGTTGTTGTTCCGTACTATTGCAGCAGTTTTGTCGGGAAGGCAACGGAATTGCTTCCACGAAGTAGTGGGACCTTCTAGGCGTCACACTCCCTCGAGACGAGCAGTTGGGAACATCCTCATACATGTGAGAGCCAGACAGTATGGTGATAGGAAATCCTCGGACGGCGAGCACACTTTAGCTCTGTCACAGGTCGATCATACATTTTGCGCCATGTCCCACAACCTTTCGGAATTCAGCCTGAAGAGCTTTTCCTTCCTTGCATCTCCGTCTGCGCCTTCGCCACACCACGAGTAGCAAGACTCAACGAAGGGCACGCTGTCGATGTTCTCAAACCTCGTATGCGGCCAGTCGCTCGCCCAGGTGACTCTATCTTCTGCTCTTTGCACAAGTTCTTTACCGACTGGGTCTAGCCGTCTCCGTGCATCCTGCGAGGGATATTCTGGATCAACACGGTACTGTGCAGATATCTTCAAATACACCTCAGGTAGTGATCGATCAGTGATGAGCTGTACCAGTTCCTTGAAGCCAGGTATGAGGTATGGATCGTCGTTCGGACCGAAACTGGGCGCATCGTCCTTGAACTTCAATCCTCCGAAATGATCGAGACAGAAACGCACTTTCTCGCGGCCATTGAGCTTCGGAAGGACGTTGAGCAGCATTGGCATAGATTTGAGAGGCAGGAACATTTCGATGACCCACCTCTTATCGCCGCCAGGCATTTTCGACTGACTGATCTTATCGATGTAAGCTTGCAGCAACGGCAGAAGCTCATCTTCTGTGATGGACTGGCCAACACTGACAAGATTAATCCGAACTCCTCGGGCGCCTTGCTGCCACCATGCGTCAAGTTGCTCAATGGTAACTTGCGCTGGGTCACATTGGATGACGCCTCGACCTCGTTCTTCAAGGTCCGCAGTACCACTGAGAAGGGCTGAGTTGTCGTTACCGTAAATGCTGACCTGTGTTAATACCATCCGAGGCCTCGGTATACCCAGGCCTGATGTCTGAGTATAGAATGCCTGCGCGTCGGCCAAAGTATGAGGTATCGGCTTGTACTGTGCCGCTGCTTGTAGTGGAAAGCGTTTGAAGTCAGGGGGTATGATATGCATATGCGAGTCGATGGTTCCTTCCGGAAGTGGTCTCGATAACCGTGTCATGGCCTGAGAATCGTTGTTCCGTGACGCCATCCTGGTAGACGACGATATGCTCTTTCGCTGAGTGGTAGGAGGGCAGGACTTGCCGAATACGCCTTGAGAAGGGCGAGGTGACGCCTGACGAGGCCTCCTAGCAAGTGATCGCGAACTTGACAACGGATTTGCGATGCGGCCGAAAATGGTGAACAGTTTGCACGGTGTCGATGTCGTGATCATTGCCAAGTAGCAACAACTTGGTTAGAGTATGGTACTAATGTAGAGAACACCTTCGGCCATAGCAGAGGTGAATGGTCTTAGGGAGAGCTGCAAAGTTCAAGATGAGCGGCCTGGAAGCTGTGGAAGCTTCCGAGGCTTCTTGGTGCGCTTTGCCATTTTAAGACTGGTTTTCGGAATACTTTCCCTCAATGTCCAGTGCACTTCTGGACGTCCAGGCGCAAAGCTCAGAGCTGCAGTGCGCTCGGATACTGACTGATTTCTTTCATAGGACTTCATGTAGTCACGATATTCAGGACTTCGTCTCTTGAGGACTTTCTGGATCTTGAGAAGCAAGCTCATTCAGCACATTAGCCAATCTTTGGTAGTCCGACAGCAAAGCAGAAACATCCTTGATCTGCAGCTCAGAAGCGTCTGTTATTTGCAAGAATTTCTGGATGGGTGGTGACACTGATTTGATCTTACTAGCAATTTTGTCTGACCTGTCCACGAATATTGCAATCTTTGGCTCGTCTTCGGTCGTAAGTGACGAGTCTGATGTGGCGGCAGGAGTAGAACTCGGCTTGGTATTTTCCTTCTTGCTAGCTGGGATGATCTGTGGTGGGGATGATGTCGCTGCTGGTCGCCCAAACCCTTTGAAAGTGCCGCCAAAGGCGTTGAAGGCGCTGCCTACGTGCCCAAGAGGATTGAGACTTCCTCCAAAGTTCTTCATGGCGTCAAGCGGGTTGCCAGCAGGTGTTGCGGATGCTGCCGCCTTCGAGACGTCAGACGATGCCCCTTCGGCAACAAAAGCAACCTTCTTGGCGCTTGAGTTGCTCCGTAGGCTTTCTCGGTCAACACTACGATCTCGACTCGGGCCGGATGCTGATCGTCGTCCACCAAATAAACCAAGCAGTTTGTCCTCCCCAATTGGTGTTGGCTTCTGCTTCTCGACACCATCTGGGCTTTCAGTCATGTTGTCGCCTGCAATTGAACTCGTCTCGCTGATTGCAGAGCCATCCTGCTCTAGCACTGGGGTTGGTGGCTTACTAACAAGCTGTCGTGCTTCATCTAATGTCTTCGGTACAGTCAGATCGTCCGCACGGTAAGGATCTGAGGCCTGCTCCTTCAGTCGACCAAAGAAAAACTTGAGACTGTTGTCCAAAGTATTCGAGATATTATCTAGGCCTTCTCGTGCTGACGCGCGCACTGCATCATTAGCATTCTGGACGGGTTTCAGCAGATCCGACAGTGTTCGTTGATGTCTCGGAGAAGGCATAGGTCGTGTAGATGCCAAAGCCTTTGCCCCATTGCCCTGAGGTGGTGTGGGTTTTCCTGAAGCAGAAACAGAGTCCGTCGAGGTCGAGGCAAGCGCAGTCGTTGAGAATGCTGGAAATGGTTCCGTCTTCTCGGTAGAAGGTGTTTCTTGGCCGGACGGGATCTTCTTTGGACCCTCTGGCACTTCGTCTGCACGTAAACTTGCTAGATCGACTTCTTCGAGGAAGCCAATGGCTGCTTCCAGGTTCGTCATGCAGTATGCAGCCTCGCCATCAATCCTTGTGCTCGCTCGGAATCTCTGTATGAAGTTGAGATTGCTGATAATGTTGATGCCTTCCACAGGAGCACTAATCAATGTGTAGATCAAGGTAGGCAAGATCTCATCAGCCGACGAGGAAGAGCCATGCAGCGAATATAGAGTGTCCACTATCACCTTATGTGCGGCAGTCAGGTGCTGCAGCTTGCCCAGTGGATAGTGCTCGTCATTCATCTGCATCAACCCTTCTCGAGCTGGGGCCAGAGCTTCTTGTATATCCTCGAGGGTCTTGCCGCTCTTCTCTCCAAGCTCGACACCCAGATCGCGCAGACCAATGCCAACCAGGGCCAAAGCAGCAGTTTTGGAGCGCAATTTTTCGTCCTTGACCTCGTCTAGAGTGCTTCTATGTCGCCATATTTTATGGTAGACCTTCTCACAGGCTCTTCTCTCAACAGCTTCCTCGAGCAATAACCTCTTGAAATCAAGCATTTTCCTCTGCTTCCGGCGTTCAGTGACTTCCGAAGCAGTGAGCAGTTGTGAGCCACCATTTGCCGGTGGTGCCAATGAGTCATTGCTCTTCTTCCCAGATACCTGCCGCTGGCGACTGCCGCTCTTCGAAGGAGTAGGAGACTGTTCCCGATTGAGCTTCGACCGTAGAGAGGCTATATGGATAGATATGCTTGACGATGCCCGGACGTAGAACTCTTGGAACAGCTCTGCGATTTGGTCGATGTTTGGAGGTTCGGAGAAGGCTTTTGAGCCTAGAGACTCGACAAACCTGCACAACCAATCAGTTCCAATAGACATTCTTCTAGCGGTGCGCGTACCTGTCTGTCAAGCTGGCCAGCTCGATTGGCAACTCATCGAAACGCTCTGGGAGACTCAATGTCTTATCAAGCTTTGGTGAGGGTTCATCCTCTTCTTCTTCCTGCTTCTTGTTGAACACATCCTGCCTCTCTTCTTCTACTGATTTCCTGGGATACACTGGTGAAGCTACGGTACTAGCCCGGCTCCTGTGTGAAGTGGCAGGCGATGCCGGTGGTTCAAAGCGGGTAAACGACTTTGTAGACAGCGGCGATGGCCGCGACTTGTTAGTACTCATGCTGTTAATCCTCGTAGGCCAGAAACGCAAAGGGTATATGATGAAGTCCACTGAGCACGGCTCGCGGCGGAGGTCACTCGATACGGAAAATGAGCATGTGCAGTGCCTTGATCTGGCCTGGACACGACAACACACTTCTCGACCAGCGAGCTCGTCCTTCAGCTCACATCATGTCTCAAGTGACTGTTCAACATTTAAGGCGAGAGGTTCATCGAGAACGGCCAGATGACGCGTTCCCAAGCAGGAGATGTTATGTTTACGTGAGAACACTTTTCGTGCCGCTGACGTGACCTCAGGCTGCTACCTGTAGTACCTGACAAGCGGTAGATTCTCGCACGTGCGCAATTCATTCACAAGTTTGATATGATTTCAATACTGATCTTCGGTTTCAAGGCAACAGCTATTTGTCCTTCCAGCTTTTCGCGACGGTCTCCATCGTCTCAAAAGTGATCTCACCTTCGCCTGCAGATTTCATTCTGGCGACCAGCTTGCCGATGAACTTATCAATCATGCCTACAATGTGGTTCCGTCCGGAACTCTCTGGATGCCAGATCATGGGATAGATACTGCCATACCCCTTGCCAGGTCCATCGTCTAGCCAACTCTCGTTCTCCCAAAGCCATTCAAATCTATCCCACCATATCTTTTCAACGACATCGACACTCACATATCCTTGAGTCGACGCAGTATATGGATAGAATCCTAAAGGTGTCATATCTTCGGTATACCAGCTCCCAGGTATCTCGATCATCGCGGAACTAGCTTCTGCTGTGCCGGCTTCTGGCTGTTGAGGGATAGCTGTTGGCCTCATCCATGAAGCCGCAGTCTGACTATAGTCTGGCACGTGTGGTGGCTGGCCGGGGAAAGGATTAGGTAAGTAATACGGCAGTGAGTCGTGCGCGTTCATGCTGCTGTCGTACAGGAAGTCGTGTTCTTGTAATAACTTGACGGTCGTCTCACGAATTTGGTACAGTGGCGCGCGATATCCGGCAGGTCTCTTACCCCCTTTGAGTTTTGTGGCAAGCTCGATGCACTTCTCAAGCACATCCTTCTCCTGCTCGACGGTCATGGCGTATGCCCCTTCATGGCTGTAACCGTGCAAGCCAATTTCAGCACCACTAGCCACGATCGCCGAGGTCTGTTTGGGAAATGTCTCCATGCTGTGCCCTGGTATGAACCATGTCAGCTTATCAGAGATATCATGCTTCGCGAATAACCTCAGCAGTCTGTCAACTCCGACATTTGCGCTGAAGATGCCTGCAGAATAGTCTGCAAGAGTATTCTCTGGTGTATGCCCTGTCCCGAGATAGCCGCTGATCGCGTCAAAATCCACTGACAAACAGATTCTCATACGTCTGGCACGCCGAGGCGGTCTCAGCTCTGTTGGCATTGAAGGAGAAAGGGCGGCCTCGGGTCGTTGACCCTTATTGGGACCCAATACTTGATCCTCCTTCCAGAGCAACCGCCCTTCCTGGCCACCATCGACCGAGATGCACTGTCCGGTGATATGCCCAGCTGTACGGTGAGATGCGAGGAATGCCATACAACGAGCCACGTCCTCAGGTTGAGCAATTTTCTTCAACGCGACAGTGGCCTGTGCTTCAGCCCAGAGCTCTTTTGGATCATCAAGACGTTCGCCAATCAAAGGTGTGTTGATCCACCCAGGAGCAACAGCGTTGATGCGTGCTTTCCCATTCAGACGTACAATTTCATTTTTAACGGTCTTGACAAGACCGTATTGAAGTCCAGCTTTACCGCTTGCATATTCAGCATGGTATTCCTGTCCAAAGACGCCTGTTTCTGATCCAGTGATCACGATGGATATGTTCTCGAGCTCCCTATTCGTGGTCTCTTGAACATCCTTCACCTGCCTCAGGAAATGCTTGATGGTCAAGAATGTACCCCTCACATTGTTCGAGTTGACATCGTCCCACTTATCGACACTCAAATCCCAGATTGCAGTGTGCGTACTTTCATCCGTGATACCTGCATTTGCAATGAGAACTTGCACGGGGCCAAACTTTGATTTTGCATCGTCGAATGCCTTGTGTATGGAAGATTCATCCTTCAAATTTCCTGTGACGGCAAACAGTCGTTCTGTGACCCCACTGATGTCGTCGTACAAGGTCTTGTCGATCTCACGTCTGTCAAATGCAGTCACTTTGCAGCCATTAACTGCATCAACCTCTCAGCACTGTCATTGGTGAGCTAGATACGAGACTTCCTACCTAAGAACTCTCTAACGACAGCTCTGCCAACACCACCAGCAGCACCAGTGACGAAGACGTGACATGCTTCGATGCCCAAGAACGACGTTTGTGAGGTCGCCATAACCGAATATACCGTCGAAAGCTTCTCTTAGAGCTTAGAAGAAGCTTGAGATATGCAAAGACTTGCGTTAAGGTGAGTAGGCCAAAATGCACTCATCGAGCCTGCAGCTACTTGGTACGAGTACATTAATTAGCACATGGTGCACATGTCCGTTCCAGATAAGAAGCCAAACCTTTTTCAGGACATCGCCCTTCCTGTTGACCCTTAGAACGAAACTCGATCAACGTCCATCGCCGAGGAGGATTCGTGGGCAGCAAGCGAGCCTGCTTATCATGGATCAACCAGCGATCAATTTATCCTTGTCGATGTTCTCGATACCGCAATTGACCAATTAGATGCCTGGAACACATCGTATCAAGACGATGACAATGACCATGTTGAGATTTATTGAAGTAGCGGCAGCTGGCTTCAAGGACCTTATCTTTATAAGAAAGCTTGATGCATCATGATCTTAGCCTTTGTGTCCTTCTCGACGCGCTTCTCTGGTTGTTCTTGACACGTACTCAGCGTACGCGCATCTGCCATGGACAAGAAGGACGAAAATGAGCACGGAGAGCTTTCAACTCGAGATGGCGCCTCAATATCCGATGACCTGGTCAACGCTTCGGGCCATGTTCAAGAACTGAAACGACAATTCAGCCTGCTGTCGCTTGCTGGCATCGGTATCACGGTTGGGAACGTATGGCCAGCTGCCGGTGGAAGTATCCTCGTTGCACTGTTCAATGGTGGTCCTCCGGGTACGTCTATCATCCCACCAACAGTGGACAACCTCGGCTAATCTACTACTATAGGGGTTCTCTACGAGTTCGTCACGGTTTCTGTCTTTTACTGGATCGTTGCTCTTAGCCTAGCAGAGCTCGCAAGCGCCATCCCATCATCCGCTGGAGTCTACCACTGGGCGTCAGTCACGCCTGGCAAGCGCTGGGGCCGCGTCAATGGCTACTTCGCAGGATGGTGGAATTACTTCGCTTGGGTGTTTGGAGCTGCCTCGATGTCATCGATCATTGGCAACACCGTGGTTCAGATGTACGCTCTCAACCATCCTAATTTCGTCGCCGAAAGGTGGCACGTCTTCGTGGCCTATGTCATCGCGACTTGGCTGGCTTGTCTCTCCGTCTGCTTCTTCAACCGAGCTATGCCGATGGTCAACAATGCTGGCATCGTCTTCATCCTTGCAGGATTCTTCATCACAATCATCGTCCTAGCAGTCATGCCTGGACGAGATGGACGCCCACCACATGCGACGACGAGCTTTGTCTGGAGTGAATGGTCAGCAGAAATCGGGTACCCCAACGGCTTCGTGTTTGTGGCAGGTATGCTCAATGGTGCGTACTCCGTTGGAGTACCTGATGTTGTCTCTCACCTTTCTGAGGAGATACCGAACCCTGCACGCAACGTGCCTATTGCGATCGGTCTACAGATGGCCCTTGGCTTCGTCACCGGATTCACCTATCTGATTGCTATTATGTACGCCATCAACGACTACGATGCGCTGTTCGAAGCTGCTTATCCCATCGCCGAAATCTATCGTCAAGGAACTGGCTCTGCGGCGGGTGCTATCGGACTTTTGTTCTTGGCCTTTATTTGTATCGCTATCTGCTTGGTAGGATTATACATCACGGCCGGAAGGACCCTCTGGACTCTTGCAAGAGACAAAGCTACCCCATTCCCGAACCAATTGTCGAGGATTCACCCAAGGCTCGACGTCCCAGTAACCACAACTTTGCTGACGGGAGCGCTGGTAACAATCCTCGGCTGCATTTATATTGGAAGCTTGACCGCCTTCAACGCATTTGTTGGCAGTTTTGTCATCATGTCATCCGCCTCATACATTGCAGCAATCCTTCCCCATCTCATTACCGGGCGCAAGAACATTACATTTGGTACTTTCCACCTCAATACAGGGCCACTAGGGTACATATGCAACGCTATTGCATGCGGATATATGATTGTATGGTTTGTGATTTATTGTTTCCCATTCGCGCTTCCCACCGATGCCGCCACCATGAACTATGCCAGCTTGCTATGGGGTGGCATTACCATTCTCCTGACGATTTGGTGGTTTGCGGGTGCGCGTCGTAAGGGATACGAAGGTCCAAAGACTACGGGTGGGCAGACTGGGGTTGATCTGGTTAAGAATCTGTCTCAGCTCAATGCAGGATTGAACCTTTGAAGTCAGCCAGAAGATACACATTATAAAGAGCTCGAAATTCAGATAGACGTTCATGCTCAAGATTTTGATCAGCTGCTGGCTTCTATATCGGAACAAATTCCCTTCTTGTTCTAGTACTTCATAATGTCAGCCTGAGGCAGCTCTCGGCCTTTCGGCAATTGACCGTTGGAAAGCAGCTCCGCAAAGATAGGTGGCATGGCAGTAGCCATGGCACATGCGAGGTCGCAGCTTCCCAACTTGCTATGCTAATCGTTGCACTTCGACTACTCCTGCTACGCTTGATGTCTTCCTTTTTGCTCGCAAAAAGCCTGTCTAAACTTTGAGCACGATGAAGTGCCCGCCACGGCCCGTGCACAACGCGTTCCAAACCTACCTCAGGCTTATCCTCGGCAGCGATTCTGCGGTCTTATCACAGCGCCGAACTCTATGTTCGAGCTGTCTGAGGACGTCGAGGCAGCTTCAAACAAGCGGCAATACCACCAGATGCGCGAGAAAGGCAAGACCGAAGCACCAAGCGTCCTCGAAAGTGCTGCTGCAACCATGGCAACAGCAAGCCCGGGGATTGGCTACGGTTGTAGAAAGAGAGGACCATGGGCCTATAAAAGAGTATAACGACCGTATACACAGCCGAAAGCTACGCGAAGATGAGCATCAGAGGAGTCAGTCCCCAGTTCCCAAGCTCTTGGCCCAGCACTGACCCGGACAAGCAATTATAGAAAACCTACAGGACCTTTATGAGACCCTGAGCGAGTATAGCCCACCAGAAGTCATCCCGCCCTCGATAGAAGACCTACAGCCGCCGCAGAAGTCGTTCTTTGGCAGTTTCTTTGGTGGCTCGAAGAAACAAGGCCCGAGCCTCGAGATACCCGAGAACCTGCCCAAGGGACTATATATGTTCGGCGATGTGGGCAGCGGCAAGACCATGCTTATGGACTTATTCTATGACACGACACCGCCAAACATAAAACACAAGACACGGATACACTTTCACAATTTCATGCAGGATGTGCATAAGCGACTACACAAGGTCCGCCTACAGCACGGTAACGATTTAGATGCCGTGCCCTTCGTGGCCGCAGAGATCGCAAAAGGAGCGTCGTTACTCTGCTTTGACGAGTTTCAGTGTACGGATGTAGCAGATGCCATGATCTTGCGCCGACTGATACAGGCTCTAATGTCGCACGGTGTGGTCATTGTGACAACCTCGAATCGACATCCAGACGACCTATACAAGAACGGAATTCAACGAGAAAGCTTCATCCCCTGCATAAACCTGTTGAAACGCCAGCTCCGAGTCATTAACCTCGATTCCTCGACCGACTATCGCAAATTGCCTAGGCCACCCTCGGGCGTCTACCACCATCCTCTTGATCGATCAGCTGAAACTCATGCAAGGAAGTGGTTTGGTTTCCTCGGCGATCCAGAGAAGGACCCTCCACATCCAACCACGATCTCAGTCTGGGGTCGTGATGTGGAGATCCCGCTCGTCTCTGGCAGTGCTGCAAAGTTCACGTTCCACGAGCTCATCGGTCGAGCAACAGGCGCCGCAGACTACATCGAGATGATGCGCCACTACAACGCATTCATCGTTACTGATATTCCTGGCATGAGTTTTCGTCAGCGTGACTGGGCAAGACGCTTCATCACCTTTATCGACGCGGTGTACGAGTCGCAGGCAAAGTTGGTGCTCACCACAGCCGTGCCATTATCTCAACTTTTCATGTCGAAAGATGAGATTGACGAATCCCTGGATGCTGTCGCGAACAAGAATCAGGCCACGCCAGAAAGCACAAATGCAGAGGAGAAGAAGGTCGCGGCTAAGACGGCGAAGGCCAAGGAAGATGGACACACAGATGTGGATGACGTAATGAGGATGATGATGGATGATCTGGGTCTGAGCATGGGAGTCATGAAGCAGAGTAGTTTGTTCTCTGGCGACGAGGAAAGATTTGCGTTCGCGAGAGCGCTAAGTCGATTGAGTGAGATGGGGAGCCAAGAGTGGATTGAGAGGGGTCTGGGGATGGAGAAAAAAGGTGGAATTGAAGAGAAAGAGGGGTGGGGCAGAGTGAGGTCGAGGTGGAGGGAGGATATGCTGTAGGATAGTCTGCTTTTTGCAGTCAATGTGATATTTTCCACGTTGGGCTGCGGCCACTCCTTCGGTCCTCTGGAGAATCTGTGAAGGTCTTTCTTGTCACGAAGCCCGCGCTTGTGACAACCCATGCCACCACGTGCTACAAAGCACACTGGCTACCCCAACACTTGGAACGCGCAGCATGGATCACGGCTCCTATCGCACAACCAACTACTGGATTCATCAGCAAAGGCAAGCATCACCTACATTTACACTCACGGACGAGAAGAGCAGGTCGACACGCCATAGAATCTAATATCACTTTTCCATGATGCCTCTCTGCAGACAGCTATGTTGTCGGAGACGTGGGCGAACATCGAAACATTGATTATCAACAAAGGACATCTGCAGAGGAGTGCTACTGGTGTTTTGGTCTGCGTACGTGCTGCAGCATCATGCACGAAAAGGCTCGGCCAGCGTCAATCGCAGAACAAGTGTCAGCTATCTTTCGTGCACGGGACCTTAGATTGAAGAGCAAGGATGCATGGTGTCTCAGACGCGCCGCTAGGCGTAAGCATGCTTGGGTGCGAAGACGTCCTCTATCTTGTTAATTATGGCGCTAGTGTAGCGGCCTCTGGTTGTTCATTGACACATCATCAACAAAGCGCCAAACTTTCCTGAGTATTGCATCGCACAGCCTGGGTACTTGGATGACTTGACAACGCCATTTGGTGAGCATCCTTCCTTTTGCAGGCGTGGAGAGCACACCCCGGCCTACCAGACCTGTCGTCGCCAAGACTAAATGGACACCGCCGATCGGCAGCCTCCTGGTTTCATGGTCAACAGCCACATCTCCATACGCGAGCCGCTAAGCGCACAAAGGCTGCAGTGTCCTCGCAGTTTCCATGCTCTGGCCGCATCGCCTCGCTTTGCTTGTCTTCTACACATAGTTGTGGTAGCTGCAAGCACTCTTATGCACACTATTCTACCAGCAAACCCTGCGCTTAGCGGTGTGCACTGGACATGGATCTCAAGAAAGACGACTCCCACCAGCTTTCGACTGCTGACCGGTAGGCGAGCACATGTTGGAACTTGAGTCCGCTATATCCATCGACGTCTGGTGAACGGCCCGAACCTAGCCGTACGTCAAGCACTACCTTTGTCAGGGTGCGGTACGTATACCCAGTGACGTTTCGACTCCGCGTCCCAAACATTGTGGTCATCGACAGCGTCACGGACTGCTGCTCTCTCGATTACTCTGCGTATCTGATGTTCAAGAGCTCTCATATGCTGAAGAGTCGAACACGTACTGTAAAGAAAAATAGGTTGGCTTGCCAAGATGAGACTTTTAAGGACAAAACGAGCTTAGGCTCGCGTTTTCTGGGTGCAGCGCTCCACCTGGTCGCCCGGCAAGGACCATCCGACACCTCTCAACACTGCCCGGGACCTCAGGTTCAAAGGTTCTGCATCACAGACTGTGATCTATCTGTCGACTGACAAGGACGTGCTCACTGGCTTCGTTAGTGCTTGAAGCCGGGTGGAAAAGGCAATGGGCTGCACGGAGGCGCTAATCAACAGACGCTGCGCATCAGTCTTAGCGCCATCCCAATTCCTACGACCGTTTCCATTGATTTCTACGAACTCATTGCTCATGGAATTTGAGGCTGGCAACAACACCTAGATATCGAGCGGAGCATGATGTTGGCTGATGAGCTGGTCACCCAGTTCTTGGAGGGGAGTGCAGCCACTTAGCAACTTCCCTGAGGTCAGCGCAGACTCGAAGAGATGAAAAGCTCATACAAAAAGAGCTGATGCTGCTGGCTCCCATCAAGTTGTAAATTCAACAACGGGCTCGGAATATACTTTCTTGTTGGTCTCGATCAGCCAAGCTGACTTTGTTGATTGGATTGTATATTGGTTGTCATCAGTACTCGCGAGGGATCTCGGTTCCTCGACGCCTCCGATCTACTCCGTAACCTATAGTCGTCCACCATCAGCGGCCACCACCGCCGCTGCGGACACGAAAATGCAACAACCCGGCCAGTATCCCAATGTTGAGGATACGAGTTTCCTGGCTTCGACCCCTGCTTTGTACGCCAATAATGGTACTATCATGCAGCAAGGAGGTCAGTCATCTCTACGTAGCAATGTTATCAGCTGACCATTTTCAGACCATTACGGCCCTGAGCGAGGCGCGCGACGAATCGATCTTGACGCGGCCCTGCCAACACCTGAAGCCACGAGGCATGATGAACTCCAGGGCGTAGTCGCAGCCAGCCAACCGCTCTACTTGCTTGAGACTTCGACTTGTGGCCAAGGATGCTTTGACTGCAGACAAAGTTCACCCTCTTACTTGCAACCTGACCAACACCTTTTGCGCGGGGCTCCCGAGCAACAGTCGGACATTATTATAGGGAATAGCAACCTCCATCAAGGACGTATTTCCAATATTCGGGGCCCCGTCACAGGCACGGGTTCACTGTACACATACACAGTAGACCAAACACCTATCTGGTCTACCCTTTCTACTCCGTCGTTCCAATCTGCCCAGTCTAGCACAAGCAATTCCCGTTGTCAACTGGTCCAATGCTTGGGAAGTCGAGTACACAATTACGCCTCGAGTGGCAATGACATATCGGACGAAAGCCAGCTACTCGGATACAGAGACCCCCGTTCGCAGATGTTGCAATGCACCCCTGCAGGCGGCAGCCAGTATCCTCACGGCATGCAGCCAGAGCAACATACCTATTTCTGTGGTTCCTGGACTCCTGGTCGAAACATCTTCTCACATTCCTCTACTTCTGTACAGCCCAGAGCTGTCTATGAACTCGCCCATCTACCCATTCAAAGGGTCGGGTTCAACAGCAGCACGATGTCCGAGCCTCGACAGGGTCGCAGAAGACAGGCGCAGTCCGCTATAGGCGGCAACGAAACATCTTGCAGTGAAGGCTCTAAAGTGCACAATTCTAAGTATTACTGCACATTCCGGAATTGTCCTGCGTCTTTCGGCCAACTGCAGCAATGGAAGAGACATGAACGAGATACTCATGCACCTCGTGACTTCTGGATTTGCAACCTTTCACAGCCTGCAGATCTCAATGGTGCAGTATGTGCTATATGCGGGTTTGATATCAACGGACCGTCGTGCCCACACAGAATTCCACAGTGCCTTCGCAAAGGCATAACACAGCGGGTATTTGGCAGGGGAGATCATTTTCGGCGCCACTTACGCAAGCAACACAAGCTAGCAAACGAGAGGAGTGTTGTGGTCGCTACTAGTAGCAGGATGGAAAACAAATTAGGGTTCCGAGAGCTAACCTGCTTCTTCTGCTGGAAGACTCATTCTGACTGGGAGGCAAGAAGTAATTGTGTGGCTGCACATATTGCTATGAGAATGACCAAAGCTCAATGGGATGTCAATGTTGCTAGTGTGTATGGTTGACTGGAAAGAACGGCCAGGCCGTCCACGAGGTGTATGCGTCGCGGTCAGGCAGGAACATACATATGGTAGAAAGGTAGAACAAAAGTTATGCATTTTCAATACCCCTTGACTAATTGTTCTCATTAAAATCCGCTCCGTGAAGCTAGTTGCGCTATCAGCTGGTGTAGACTACCGTATGGAACCCCCATGACGCACTTCTCGCATGTGAAAATGATTGTGTCCTTTTGACCAGATCTGGAGTCAAATCAACAGCTGTTCACATCTCGAGGACTTCGTACTACCGCGCGACAAGCGTCGAAGCCAAATCTGTATACCACCCTATACCCTATTGTCACCATGAGCTATCTCGCATCAGCAACAGACCTCGCGTCCACGCTATCCTCAATACTAGTGGAAGCGCACAAGTCGGATCCCATAGATCCTCACGTCTCGTTCAAGACACTCGATTCTTTCCTGCTAGAAGCAAAGCAGATAGTACGTTATGACCAGTCGCATGATCAGCCATGACCTGACAGCAACATAGAACAAGTCCATCCGCGATCTTCTCTCTTACATCCGGGCAATACGCACGCCCTACCTCTCGACTGCCCCTCCGCCACGGCGCAACCAGAAACATGGACGTACTACTTCCCAGATACAAACAGCACTGGGTACAGTGCCTACATATATGACAGACCTCCAGCGGGAAGATGTCACATCTCAAACAAACGCACTGCTACGAGATCTCAGAGATAGTATTGAGAACCTGCGGACAGCGGCCAACATACAGCATCAGACGGTGCAGAAGCGGCTTGAAAGCAAGTATGGCAAGTCGACCAATTTCCTGTTACGGTGGGCAGCGGGTGGCAACGACGCAGGTGTAGGCGATGCAGGGAAGACTGAAGAGCGAGTGGAAGAAGAAGGCCGTGAGGACACGGTTTACAGGTTTCGGAACGATGTGTTGTACTATTTACGGTTCTGGTATGAGAAGGTCTGGCGCTCACAGTATGATATGGTTGAGACCTGGTCGGAGCGGCAGAGGGAGAAGGCGGCGAGTATGCTTTATGATGAACGGAATAGGAATGTCAAGCTGCAGCGGAACGTCGAGGATGTAACTGGGGTGGATGGCGATGCTTCGTATTCGAATATGGACATGCGAGGGCGGGATAAGTACAACCCGGCGCTGGACCCGTATGGAGGAGAAGTGGGTCAAGAGCTTTCGCCTGAGCAGTTACAGCTATTCGAGGAGGAGAACTCGAGCTTAGCGAAGCACTATAATGACCAGCTGAACCAGGTGACGCAGGTGGAGAAGAGTCTACTTGAGATCAGTTCTATGCAGCAGACTATACAGGAGAACCTGGAGGTTCAGGGTGAAATGGTGAGTAGCCTGGTGGTTAATGCTGAGCGGACGGATGAGAATGTTCAGAGGGGAAACAAGGAATTGAAGAGAGCGACGGAGAAGACCAGGATACCTAAGATTCTGTATCATACTACACTGTACCTGTGTGCTGGGTTGATAGTGTGGGATCTGATATTTTAGGAAACGTTCAGAATGTCAGGAGTCACAAGCTCGCTCATAACCTCCTCCCAGCATTCATCTTAATCTCCTGTAAGCGAACGGCCATCTTCCGAGCAGGATATTTAGTTTCTTCCTCGTCAGCCTCGGCCAAGGCAACCGAGCTATTCTCGTGGGCAGCTGCCCGTAGTGCCTTGCATATATGATCCTCACAAGCACATGTAAGAATAAACACACGACATGAATGATGGCATTAATCAACGAGGCAAATCAAATACGGAGATGCGGATCTCATGCCTCGGTCGACAGCAATGGCATGCTCCTGACCAATCCTGCAGGGCCATATATAAGCCTCCGCTGCCCCAGATTCTAGTTCGAATACATACCGCTAGCCTGCCCGTAGTACCGCAGGTTCGGGGAA
The DNA here is from genome assembly GCF_036327395.1 of Knufia obscura. NCBI lineage: Eukaryota > Fungi > Ascomycota > Eurotiomycetes > Chaetothyriales > Trichomeriaceae > Knufia > Knufia obscura. The sequence goes on from NW_027042708.1 coordinate 72,170, forward strand.
GCGCGCCGCATGCAACAACGGAACAGAACGCTCAATTTATTTGAAACTGTTTTGAGATCTTCACAATGTCTTCACCGCCATCGAAAGACGAAAGGTAAGTCACACCACGCCCATCACGTGAAGCACATGCCACATTTATTGTGGCCGCAACCTGAGATAGTGGGGTCCGCCCGAGTGCTCGAATCCCGCCGGTCTCGTGAGTACCGCAAGCTGATTATCTCGCTATAGTACCAGTCAAACACAGGCTCGGTTAGAACAAGTTCGGGGGCACACCAGTGAACAACCTGCAAATATGGGATCAATAGGCCACGCAACACGGTTCGGCCAGGATGTCTGTCCTCAGGCGGCCGAGGACCCTCTCTTCGGGTTGATGGCAGCCTACAAGAAAGATACATCCGACAAGAAGGTAGATCTAGGTATCGGAGCCTACAGAGATAACAACGCAAAGCCATGGGTGCTACCAGTGGTCAAGAAGGTGACAATACCTATCTACTCTGCGGGCGCAGCAACATACTGACCATATGACAGGCCGACCAACAAATACGAGATGACCCCAACCTAAACCACGAATACCTCCCCATAGCCGGCATGCCCGAGTTCACCTCAGCAGCACAAAAACTCATCCTAGGCCCCGAATCCCCCGCAATCAAAGAATCCCGCGCAGCCTCCTTCCAGACCGTCAGCGGCACAGGAGCGGTCCACCTAGGCGCCCTCTTCCTCGCAAAATTCTCAAAGCAACAACCCACCGTCTACCTCTCCAGCCCAACCTGGGCAAACCACAACCAGATCTTCAACAACGTAGGCATAAACATCAAGACATATCCCTACTTCGACAAGAAGACCAAAATGCTCGACTTCGACGGCATGCTCAGCACGATTAAATCCGCACCAAACGGCAGTGTAATCCTCCTGCATCCCTGCGCACATAATCCCACAGGCGTGGACCCAACGAAAGACCAATGGCACCAAATCGCCGCCGTCATGAAAGAGCGAGACCTCTTCCCCTTCCTCGACTGTGCATACCAGGGTTTCGCGACTGGTTCATTGTCGCAGGATAACTACGCCATCCGCCACTTCATCGAGCAGGGCTTCGAACTCTGCGTCTGCCAGTCATTCGCCAAGAATTTCGGTCTCTACGGTCAACGGGCCGGCGCATTCCACTGGGTCGTTGCACCCGGGAGCGATAGTGCAGATGCGGTCAAGCGGATTGCAAGTCAGCTGGCGATCCTGCAGAGGAGTGAGATCAGTAACCCGCCGGCTTATGGGGCGAGGATCGCGAGTAAGGTGTTGAATGACCCGCAGCTTTTTGCCGAGTGGGAGGAGGATCTGAGGACTATGTCGGGACGGATTATTGAGATGAGGAAGGCGTTGAAGAGTGAGTTGGATAAGTTGGAGACGCCGGGGACGTGGGATCATATTACGAGTCAGATTGGGATGTTCAGGTAAGCAAATCCTCCCCTCTGGCGTCCTTCAGGATGCACAGATTCAAACCCGCGAGATGAGACAAATCTGTTCGTTCTCCTGACCAGATCCTGGGCTGTCGTTGAACTGGATTTGTGCACCCAGGAGGACGCCCGCACTCACTCGGACCCTAGCTAATTTCTGCAGCTTCACCGGTCTAAACGAGTCCCAAGTCGCCCAAATACAAGACAAGCACCACGTCTACATGACCAAGAACGGTCGAATATCCATGGCCGGTCTGAACACCAATAACGTCGCATATTTCGCTAAGGCAGTCGATGATGTGGTTAGGAGTTCAGCTTGATTGACGGGGGGCACCTGGGTGGGGATTCGGGGTTGTGATGGTGTGGTAGGGTGGTTAGTTTGAGATGCGGGGAGGACACCGGTGGGGGATGGGGGGATGGATGTTGTTGTGGCGATTTTGGGGGCGCGGTGTGGAAGGGAGGGTTGGGGAGGGCGCCAGGAAGAAGAAACGAGGAACGAGCATGAGATTCACGAAGCATGACTAAGCATGAGGGATGTGCATTTCATAGCCACAAGCATGGTGGAATAGACAAAATGCATGTTATTTCATGCGCAATTTGCTACTCCAGGGGCGACAATGCATCGCTACCCTGCTTCATGCATTCTTCGCAGTGAGTCTACGAAAGCTCGTAGTCCTCGAGAGCAAAGCATTCAGCCTGCCACTGATACTGACATACAGTGACTGAACCACTTCCAATTTCTCCCAGCCGCCGCATAGATTGTTCACGGCCAAAGATTCAGAGACGTCACCCGACACTGGCTCATGCCCTTCAAGGTCTATGACGCGATTTATGTAGATGGATGTAGCTCTCGGGCGGATGAACCCTACTGTAGATGTCTGTACGTGGCAGCTGACCTCCTTTCAGTCGCGACAGGATGATGGCCGTTGGTGAAGCTACTGTACCAGATCAATGCTGTCATTGTGTGCTACATGCGTGTGAGCAGGGTGAACCTCGTGCTATCTGTGAACTGTGTCTTCGAGGCTTTGGAGGATGCTGTAAACCTGGAGTCAGTGGCGTAAAATGTCCTGCTACTATCGCATCGTGGAATCGTCACAGGGAACCTGCCTGCCGCCCTCGCAAATATAGCGGACACACTGTCGACTTGGTCTTGACTCTGCTGATGGCGAAGGAACTTGGTTCTGAACACTCTGGGACTCAGCTAGTGGTTCTTCGGGGTTTCTCGTTGCCTCGATTCGTAGCTGTCGGTACGGTGGTAGAGGAAAGTTCACTTGGTCTCCCATTGGCATTCGCACGCTATGGACGGCTTGGGAGTCATCTGAAGATAATGAGAGTGCGTTGCAGTCAGAGATTTTGGTGACTCAAAGGACGCAAATAAGCTAAGAAAAAACCATCATTTCCTGTTTGTCTTCGGTGCCTGCGTTGCACGATTTGCAGATGCAACGTCCTGGATTGCGATCGAAGGTCTCTTCTTCCGACTTCGATCTGGACAGGTCAAAACCATCTCTTCGGGTTCCGTGACGTTTATGAACCCTTCCGGGGTATACTCGTGATGAAAGGGGCTTCGAGTCGTTTGTCGCAGAACGGATGCTTCGGCGACATGTTGTAGGCACAACCCCTGTCTGTAACTGCAATATTGCTTTTCGCTTGACCAGGACTCAAATTTATCGCAGTAGATTGAAAGAAATGGAGGTAGAAGGTGCTATCGCGCTGTGCTACATCAGCAGTGGTAAGCTGTTTCATAGTCAAAATCACCAGAGTACGTTTGACAGGAAGAAGGACCTGCTGGCAGACTTGCTGCGCAAAGCGAGGCAGGACTCTCGTCTTTCAAGATGCAGTACCGTCTCTTCGAACTGCTCTGTGCGTAGTGAGTATCTTGTCGAGCTATGGTGCTACAACTTCATGGACTCATGTTGATAGGTAGAATCTGCGACTGGATGTACAAAACGCGTAGCTGTTGCCGTTCAGGATAGTGCAATGACGGGAGTCCTCGCCCGGTTCGCGCATGGCAAGAATGCGGCTGCTTGCATCGTTCCTACTTCTACCAGACCGGAAGTGCATCCGTGGTCTGTATGGTAGGACTTTGGTCAGTCCTGTCGTATCCGCACGTCAATCTCTTTGACACCTATGGCATCGCACCGTGGACCAGAAGGATGGTCGATCGGTCGCTCCTTTTACCGCAGTCATGAGAAAATAGGAATGCAAGTTCCAACACGAGACACTTCTCACGAACCCTGGAGCCTCAGCGCGTTTTCCTTATGGAGCAGTGCCGAATTCAAGTGAGAGGATTGTGATTTTTGTAGTCATAGTGGAGGTCGCGGCGGTTGAAGCTTTGCTTGCGGTTCCCCAGATGTCTTGGCGAGTGGCTTGCGAAAGGACATAATTTCACATTAGCCAGGGGCAGCTGAGTTCTGGTTGGAGCTTTTTAGCCCGATAGTGAGCTAACCTATATTGATGGTTGCATGCTCCACGGTTGCTACCTTGGTCCTTCTCCTTTCCCTGGACTTGCCATCGAATCACACGGAGCCGCATGTTCGCCTCAGCTGGTGCAATTCCGCAGAGATGATCTGTAAGGTTGCATGTTCGAGAGTTGACTTTGACTGACGCCTCTCGGCCGTCCAATCGCATGCATGTTAGGACTATGAGCCATGAGTCTTGAAGTATCCTGCGTGGCTGCCTGTTTGCGCATGGCTCGCTGGCGACCATGAGATTACTGTGGTATAAGGGTCGGAGGATTTGTTGCTGAAACGTTGCCTCGTCGGCGTCGGTGAAGAACAGCGGGATCGGCATGGAGCATCACTGCTATTTCGATCCATACGAACGGGAGTCTCCCCTGTTCTGGCATGCACGACCGTTAGCAAGCACTTGCCTCATCCGTCAGCCTCGTCTTGTTTCCTCACCTTGAAACGCAGATTGCGACGCTAAGACCTGGAGCTGAGAGCCACGCTTGGCGAAGACGGTTCTGCTTGACAAATCGAAATTGACCCATGTCTGAACCCTCAATTCCAAGTGGCGGAGACTTGTGCCCGGCATGATGCTTGATTTGATCAAGAATGAAGCTTGAGAGCACGCTGTCACCTCGTATCCAGATCGTTTTTAGCCGGCTCGGCGCCAGAGGCAAATTGCTTCGTTACCATGGACCCAGCACCGCGCTCACCTTGTTCATCCTCCAGAAAAGCCTAACCATCAAAACGGCAAGCATGCTTCGATGGAAGTCTATTCAGGCGGATTAGAGGCCATGTTCTTGCCGGTGCACCGCCACCAATCTCTGCTAGCACCCCAAGTGCGCTGCATCGCGTACTTGGCACGGGCAGCTGCACGTTCAGGAGGATCAACATGGCGTTCTATAAGTAATCTACCTCTCGAGCTGCCAAAGCTGACTTTCTTTCTCTCCAGTCACACACTCATACACACTCTTTTACAATAATATCTGACCATAGTCACTCTTTCGAGTACCCAACCAACCAACAATCAAAATGAAGTCTGTCATCGCCGCTGCCGCCTTCGCTGGCGCCGCCTCAGCATCCGCTGTCGCCTCTTCCGGTGCGTGGGAACAATGGAGCAGCTCTACCACCGCTGCCCCTACCACCAGCACCACTGTCGACCCAACATGGTCGGCATGGACTAGCTCGAGCACGACCACCAAGCCTGTCCAGTCTACCTCTTCCAGCAAGAGCTCCTCCAGCAGCTCTGCCAACACCTGGTCTGAGTGGACTAGCTCCAGCGCCTCGATCAGCTCGAGCAAGTCTGAAGACCCAAAGACCTGGTCCCAGTGGACCAGCGCCAGCAGCACCACCACCAAGCCAGTCTCCTCGACTGCTTCCAGCTCTGCCAACACCTGGTCTGAGTGGTCCACCTCCACCACTAGCAGCAAGCCAGTGAGCTCAACCGCCTCTTCTTCTGCTTCCACCTCCTCTACCTGGGCTGCGTGGGACCCAGTTGACTGCCAGCCAACCGTCACCTCCACCCAGGTCTGTGTTACCTCCAGCCCAGCTGTGAAGACCTCCAGCTCTGTTGCCTCCACTGGCAGCAGCTCCTCCGCCGAGACCTGGTCTGCATGGACCGCTTCCAGCAGCACCACCTCAGCTGGCAAGACATCCAGCACCACTTCCGCTCACAAGACCTCCAGCAGCGCCACCACTGATGCTGCTACCTGGTCCGCATGGGAGAGCTCCTCCACCTCCTCCAGCAAGTCCGCTGACCCAACTGCCTGGGCCAACTACAAGCGAGAGGACTGGAACAACTGGGCCAGCTCGAGCTCCGTCTCCAGCATCAAGTCCAGCTCGAGCTCCATCTCCAGCACCAAGTCCAGCAGCTCTGCCGAGACCTGGTCTGAGTGGGCCAGCTCCACCACCAGCAGCAAGCCTGTTGACCCAACCAGCTCCAGCTACGACTGGAACGTCTGGTCTTCCAGCTCCAGCGCCAGCACAACCACCAAGCCAGTTGTGCCAACAACCTCTGCCTCAGCTGAGACCTGGTCTGCCTGGTCCACCCCAGCTGCTGTCACCAGCTGCTACTACAGCACCTACACCATGTACCCAAGCACTTGCTCTGCCACCGCAGTTGCCTCGAGCAAGGCCCCAGAGGGTACTGCCCCGGCCGGTACTGGTGCCAAGGTCCCAGACTCCGCATCCACCACTGGCCCTGCCGTTGCCAAGTACACTGGTGCCGCCAGCAAGGAGGTTGCCGGTATGGGTGCTCTCGCCATCGCTGGTATTGCCATGCTTTTGTAAATTTCTTCTTGGGATGTCTTTGATGACGGTTGGTCATAAGTAATTGTGGGGAGGTGACACGGGGCATGACGACCGAAGTTGGTTTTTGGAATGTACATAGTACTTTTACTACATAGTGGAGTATCTATTACATAGTTGCTTTTTGACATATCTTCGTGGTTTGTGATTGTACACAAACTTTTCTTCATGACAGAATTGATGCGATGAGCATAATGATGATGCGTTTCCCATAGTCGCAATTCATCATCGTGAATTCGATGCTCTTGTCCCAAATCTAACAGCACTGCTCATCCCCTCCAGCGAACAAGGTGATATGTTACTTCACTCCGAGCGATCCGCACTGCACAGCTTGGGGCTCGTGACAGCTGAGGCTGTACCTAAGTAGCATGGCTCTGTCTGCACGTGATCCTCTGTCAACATATCACGCCTGGTCACGCTTCTATCTTGTTCTCACATATCTCCATCACAGTACGCTTCTTTGCGACTTTTTACTGTCTTCCGAAGCGGTTCGGCCATCGTTATGGAGGCGCAGGTCTGTACGTTTGCTAATGCCAGTCACCTAACGCCCACCCTTGCCGGTTTCAGCCGTGCCATCTACAACTGGCCGTCGTCACGAACAGGCAAACAGCTATATGATTTCGCCTCGGGGTTCTGTTTACAGACGCAGCCGTCCAGTCACCATCTACCGTGGCAATGCCTACCTCGATGAGCATAAAGAGTGGTTCCACGTCTCTGCTCATGGCCTTCCTTTCATTACCATTTCCCAATCATATCCCAATCATTACTTTGTCCCAGACCACGAACCTATCTCTAAAGCAACTCAATCTTTGTTCTCCAAGCATCTTCATCTACTTAAGCACTCGCCATGATGCAAAGCATTTCAAGGCTCAGCCAGCTGCTGGGCGTCCTCCTGCTGCTCGGTGGCAGCGCTCATACTTTCCCGGTCATACCTGACATTACAAACCTGTCGCCAGCCTCAAGACTAGACCTTGAGGCCCGCCATTCGGACTTGGCTGGCTGTGCTGGCGATGAAAACATGCAGAAACTCAGACTCCACAGCGAGAATGGCAAGGTGTTCAACATGTTCGTCAGCCCGAATAGCAAGTCCAACACCTTGAATGGCGATTCTCCACAGCTTCGCTGTTCCATTGATGCAGGCTTCAGGTCGACATGCGGACCCTGCGATTTCGATATCGGTGGTATCGAGGTGCTGCGTGATGGCGACTGCACGATAACAATCACTAAGTCAAATGGAGGAGTTAGTATGAAGACCGTCTCCAGCAGCGATGGTCTGTACCCGATGCCTGGTGTACCAACAAAGATCAGCTGCTACGCAGGTGGGCAGAAGCGTGCCCAAAGCCTAGAAGGGGAAGCATTGGCTGGCGAGCCCACTATCTCTACACGCTCTGGAAGAGAGGATTACGGTACAGGCTGCATGCCCGTCTCAGGTCACACACATGTCAGATTCCACGGCAGCGATAGCAAAGAGTATGGCCTCTTCGTCAAACCACATAGCGGAATGCACGACATCTCCCCTGCCAATGATGCAGGTCTCATGTGTACTGTGACGTCAAAAGGCGCGGACCAATATCAGTGCATACCTTGCGACTTTGTCTTGAGCAAGGCAGAGATCGTTGAGGGGTCTGAGTGTATATTGCGAGTGCAAAAGCAAGGCAGCGTCCTAGATACCACATTGGGTAAGGAGTCGACGCCCTTCTCGAAGAACGCCCGTCCGATAAAGATATCTTGCGCTGGTTGATATGGCGGTCAAGGATACTCATGGTCCTAGTCAGTGGCCACTTTGCTCAAATGCGTGGATCGGGCTAGAATCAGCAGTGTGATAACGACAGAGAGGATGAGATTGGACTTGCACCCACCGACCATCAGCACAACACAGTATAGAGTGCTTGCAGTGCTCAGCCTTATCGAGCATCATAGCATTGATTTCTGAGCTTTCTTAGCATATGATACCAGTTTAATTGAATCTCCAGATCCAGCTTCTGAGTGCGCGTATTCAGCTTGACCGCTGAAACTCACGCTGCTCTTGCGAAGTCGAGTCTCGTTGATGCATGGCTCTGGATCTACGGCCGGTATGATTAGTACAGTGAGCTAGACCTTTCATGAATAAATTTCACAGATCACCAACTTTCAGGTGCAACCACGTCTTCTTCCACCATCCTCTGGCTCCAAGATGACCTCAACTTGCCAATAGACTCCGCTACTGAATGCTGACCTTCATCCTCGACGATAGAAGCAAAGGACTTGCCGTGTTGGCATCTCAGGAGCTCAAGTCATGATCCGGAGGAGCCCAGAATCACCCGCCCGGAATGGCTAGCGTTGCTTACTTGCTCCAGCTTAGCCGCAAATCAGCAAAAGAAATGACGGTCTTAGCACTGTGTCAGTACTGTTCCCACTGCGTAGACGTCTGTTAAAAAAGACCTCTTAAAATAGTGATTTTTTTGTACGTACGTCTGACCGTCGTAGACGTGCCTAAGGGATAAGCGTACGGATTTGCTAAACGTCTCTACATTATTCACGTGTGCGAAAATTTTTGGCTAGGCTAAAATGCAAAAAACTCCTGCTAGTAGGCGTATTACCACTGCGCTAGCTAAGCGAATCGGAGAATTTATGATATCATTTTGATCTTTACTACCTATATTCCTTTATAGATCAGGTACGCTTATAATGTGGGAAATGCTTACGTATCTAGCCCTGGGAAGTGTGTTTTATAGTAAGGTACTAATAAAAGCAACAGTCCCAAATTTTGAAAAGTTCCCGAAAATTTTACGTTCCCTCAGTAGAGACGTGCGGTAACGGTGCGTAATTCGGAAACGTGTGGGGAACTACCTAAAGGTGTGGACACGGTCGAAAGACCGTGCCCTGATTTGCGGGTTTGCAGCTAAGAGTATTGTGGTTAGCGTGCATGTCTCCGATGCAAGACTTCCTCGCCGACGCGTGCTTTCGTTTCTCTCGTATCCGGACATTAGCGGGATACATCCAACGCGACAACTACCTTAAAGCGTGACTGAGATCTTCGAGAAACATTTAGCAAGCCTCTCGTACCGAGCTTGTCGCCCAAAGTGTTCCGTCGCAAGAAGTAACGCCCTGTTCGGAGTTCTTACCATCAAGCGTCTTTGACCATGGAACGCGGCTGCCTCGAAACCAATCTTACCTCATCTTTTGGTATCCCGCATTACGCATTACGATTGAGCTTTTGTTTAGCCCATGTTCTATCATCTGCCACCAGCTGATCTCTGAATGTCAAGGTAGGGTGCCGGGACGCCTGAACGGCCTCTTGCACCATGTGTACTTCACGAAAGCGACATTCGCAACAAGCGCGTTTACTGTTACCATTGTGTAATTGCTAACAGTACAAGTATGTAGCCGGAAGCCCGCTCGCTCACTGATCCTGGTGTGTCTCCAAGAATCTTGACTTCACTGTCTGATCATCACACGAACGAACGACCAAGAGCAACGGCACAAATGGTCCCACTACTCCTACCCCCAATGCATCCTATGGGTCTCTTCCTGGCACTGTCTTTTCTGTCTTCTATGGTATACGGCTGCTATAACCTCTTCCTGCACCCTCTTCGCAAAGTTCCAGGTCCGTTGCTGGCAGCACTATCACCGTTCTGGCAAATCTACCATTTCCTCGGGAGCCATCAGCACCTCGAACATATCAAGCTACATGAGAAGTACGGTCACATCGTACGCGTCAGTCCCAACACAGTTATAATCAATGACTCTACCTATTTCGCAGAATGGTCAAATTGGGACAAGGCTGATTGGTGGCTTGCACTTCGCGCGGACCCCGTGCACCTCGCCCATAGCAACTATCATGATGTCAAAGAGCATAGCCGCCGGAAGAAGCTGATCATGGGCGGATACCAGTTGTCAGCCATCCTAAAGAACGAGTCCACCATGGATAAGCACATTTTGACTTGGACTGATCAGCTACAAGCACGAGTTGGCACCGTCATTGACTTCGCACCTTTCACACAGTACGCTGCTTTTGATATTGTCATGGACATGGTATTCAGCAAGCCGCTTGGCTTCCTGGCGACCGCCTCAGATGTCGATGGCGTTATCAGCTCTCTTCACGGCCTGCTTACTTCTGCCAACATCATGGCTCTTCTTCCGGTATTGTCGAAGATCATATTCACACCGTGGATTTTCAGGTACCTAGCGCCAAAACACACCGACAAAACCGGCCCAGGCAAGGTTCATGGTCTAGCATACGCCATAGTGCGACAGCGATACAAAGACCTGCAAGAATCAGCCGTACAGCACAATGATATCCTGCAGTGGATCATCGACAAGAACAATCCGGACTCTGAGAACGGCCCGATGCCCTGGCCGGTGCTCGAGCAAGAATCACTTGGCCCAATACTCGCTGGTTCAGATTCAGTCGCTGCCCATCTACGTGCAGTTGTTCTCTACGTGTCCACTAATCCACGTGTACTAGTACGTCTTCGAGCTGAGATCGATGCGGCAGATGAAAAAGGTGCTCTAAGCAAGATTCCTCAATTCCAAGAGGTGAGAAAACACGTACCTTACGTTGATCTTATCATGAAAGAGGCAATGCGGATTTATCCTATTGTGGGAAGCCCGCTGCCCAAGGAAGTGCCAAAAGCTGGAACAGTAATCAATGGCTACTTCATCCCTGGAGGCACGAGTGTGGGCATCAGCCAGTGGGCTGTCACCAGGAACAAGGAGATATTTGGCGACGACGTGGAGGTGTTTCGGCCAGAGCGATGGGAGGACGCGACTGCGGCTGGTGCTGAAGCGCAGGATGCCCTTGATGAGATCGAGACAGAGAGTAGATATACGCCATCAGAGACACCAGACGAGGAAGAAGCAAAGCGCAGACTGCGCGACTCAGGTTACGTTCCCTTCTCCCTGGGCCCAATGATGTGTACGGGAAGGAACATCGCTACAATGGAGATTTACAAGATCACTACGCAGCTGTTTCGGTTGTTCGATTTCCAGATCGTCAATGCAATACAGCCATGGAAAGAAGCCAACAAGATGGCTATGGTACAGTGGGACTTCTTCGTGAAGGTGACAGAGAGAGCGTAACGTACAACTATGTGAGATTGTACGAGGATGTCAGCAGCGATATCAACGTGATCTCAAAGGCTAGCTGCGAGGGCAGTGCGGAAGATCAAACCTTGGCCCGTCATTCGGATCTTCACCGTCTCTCAAGTTTGTCAATGACGGCCCCCCACCAAGAAATGAACATCAAGGTGAAGGTTCAAAGCCTGAGCGAAAGAACGAACGAACACGGGCAGTGACGCCCACATCACATGATCTAGATTCGCTCGCTTGTCACTTGTGCTTTGGTCTACTTCGGAAATATTAGAGTCGCACATTCATGCAAAATTTCAATATTCCTGCTTGCATACTACGAAATGTCTCAAGCACAAGGTATACTTGCATCGTTATCAAATATGGCTTCAGAGACTCGTCTAGCAGCTCACCGCGGCCAATCAACATTCCTTCGATGTCCTTCAGAAGTGCGCCTCATAATTTACGACTTCCTCTTCCTCGATGCGAACCTCCAAGAGTTCCAGACAATGTTCGAGCCAGATACGAGAATCCTCCTTTTCTATCGACAATCCACAACCAGCGGATGGAGCATCAGAGACGAAAACTTGCTGGCGATACTCCAAACTTGTCGTACCATCCGCGAAGAGGCCCTTCCCGTCCTCTCCAAGCATCTTCACATGTATGTCGATGGCACAGGAGGCAAAAAGAAAGTCCTACCTCTTACGAGCATGCTATTTCAGTACGTCCATTCCCTAGAATGGGACAAGATTTGGGATTTCGACCTCGAATTAGAAGATGTCCTGCGCTCGAAAGTTTGGATTTGGACAATTGGCGTATTCCAAAAAATCGACGCGACCAAGAAGCCTTTCTAGAGTGGGGGCAAGAAAGTTGGGCTGCGACACTGAGTGCACATGACAAAGAAGTCGTGCAGTCGGCATCTGGTGAGACTCCGAAGCGGTTGCTGGACGAACCAGTCAGGGAGGGCACGGTGCGTGTTCGATTGCGATACAACAAGAGGAACCCATACTGTAAACGTGTAAGTATCGATCTGGGCTCACCAACCAATAGAGATTGCTGACAGACAACCAGGTAGCCGAGTACGACGTCGATAGAAGAATTTTCGCGTCGGAACGTGCAAACAATTAAGGTGGCACACAGTGTGAGAATAATGGAAGAGGTCGGCTGCATCAGATAGAGAAATTGCTCGTGCCACAGTTATATGCACGCTATAAGAGTGGTACTTGGGACAGAAGACAAGCATAGCATAGAATGCATTTTTGCCATGAAGTAGTCGCTGAACCACGATCTCCCATACCGAATAGGAGAATTGCCTCCGTGACCACTCGTATCTGCTTTTGATGCACACTAGATGACGTGAAGCATCGCCGCTGTGCCTTGGTGAAGGTGCATATAGCTTCGTTTAAGAGATAGACAGGACAGAGAAGGCCAACGGAAAGAATTGGCAGGTGCAACCGCAAACGTTTCACCGAAAGCGGAAGGTGTTTCGAAGATACCCCAGCCCCGGACATCTGCCGCATCATGACACAGGCGCAGTCCGTTCTGGACCAAACATTCACCGATTTCAACCATGTTATGGTAGACAATCAGGCCAGACTGGCTTACATGACTTCCACGACTTGAAATCATACCGCTGAGCCCATGTAGTTCTTGCAGTGTTCCGGCATCAGCCATCAACGTCAAAATGTTGCCCTCAGCAGATGATTGCGACGACTGCACACCATCATATGCCCATCAGTCAAGATTTGGCACAAAAGCAGCCTTCTCGACTTTGCCCTTCGTCGCAACATTCGTCCTCGCGACAGTTATAGCCTATCGCAAGGTATATCCGCTTCTCCTCGCGCAGAGTGAACAACATTCCTCAAAATCTGCTAGCAAACAACCACCACCATCATCGAGTGGTCGCGAAGAACCACCAACACAAAACCTGGCAAGGCGGATAGCGGCACTCACTTTCTCCTCGACTATTGCCCTCTCCACAGTCTTGACCGAACTCCTTCTCTGCGAGATCTCGAATTCATTCAACCCCACCGCTCGAAGTGCCGCCCTCCAGATTACGGTGGTAGGCCTACTTGCCCTACTAGTGATCGCTATCCCACTACTCGGCATCTACAGCGTAGTCTCGAAGTCAGGCTACAAATTCCTCGACTCCCAAAGCAAAGGTCGGCGACGACTAGCATGGATCTTCGAGTTCATCGGCTATGCAGCTTTTCTGTTTCTTTTCTGGACCATTGGCGCATTACTACCTGAAAGTAAGAGCATACAAGACACAATCCAAAAGAAACAGAATGTCTTCCAGGCGTGTCTGGATAGGCTGGGTATAACAGGCGTGGCTCTCATGGCATTGCTCTCTGGCTTCGCTTCTGTGTCTGCCATCTGGCACAACTTTGGTCCAAAGACTAAGCTGGTCTCCGAGTCAGATATTGCTAGAAAACAGACCGGGCTAGACGCAACAACAGATATGGTCCGCGAGAAGAAGGCACGACTTCAGCAGCTAGACCGACAGATATCACAGGCACCATCATCAAAAGGCTGGCTATCAGGCGTGATTGGCACATTCCGCGGTGGAAACACGGAACTTCAAGCGCGACAAACCCTCGAAATGGAAATATCAGGACTAGAAACCATGTCCGACAGCCTCGAGTCGTCTCTCACGATCATGCGCCAACGACGCGCGGAACAACTCCGCTCAACCACAGCACTAGGCCGCGCCATGGTAGCCTTCCAATACACCTTCTCCATCTACTGCGTCTACCGAATCATCACAACCACCATTTCAATCCTCCGACGAACCTTCAGCACCGCCCCAACCACAGATACCGACCCGATAACCTACGCCATCGCCCTCTTCGCCCGCCACGTCTACCCCTCCCTCGACCAAGCAAGTTGGGCCCAACAGATCTCCTTTTTACTTTCTGGCGCCATGCTCCTCGCAAGTTTCAGCGCCGTCACGCAAACATTCCACCTCTTCTCGCGGTTTGTCCCCAGCCTGTTACATGCGACGAGGACGAACTTCGCGTTGCTGATTAGTCAGATCTCGGGGATGTACGTCATTAGCTCGGCGCTGATGTTGAGGGGTATGATGCCGAAGGAAGTCGGGAGTGTGATTAACAGTGCGCTTGGATCTGGGATGTTGGATCCGAGGTGGGTGCAGAAGTGGTTTGATGGGTTCTTTATTTGTAGTGTGGTGTTGACGGCTGTTGGGGTGTTTCTGGGAAGATCGATTGGGAGTGGGAGTTTGGTGGATGATACGAGTTGGGATGCGGATATTGAGCTTGGGAAGCGCTCGTGAAGGCGAGATGGAAGGGGCATCTCTGTATGACTAGATGTAGACAGCACGATGATGAATGACGAGGAACGATTAGACGCACCGCTGGAAGGAAGTCTGCTCTCAACGTGGGCTGACTGGGTGATTTCATCTTACGACCTTATTATGGTCGCAACTTTCTCCAGTCACTTCTCTGTGTCCCGCAGACACATCTCCCTCTTTCTCGTTCTGCTCAATCACTACTATCTTTTTCGCCTTTTCTCTCCTCGCCCGCTCCACCCTCCACCGCCACCCCCTCTGCCTCTCAACAACCAACACCGGCACAGTCGCATAACACAACACAGCCACGATCGTAAACGTCCATCCCGGCCCAACAGCATTCAAAATCGGCTCCACAACAGTCACACCCCCCGCCGCCATCAAGCACCTCGTAATACTCACAGACGCACTCGCACTCGCCGAGTCCTCCGGAAACACATCCACAATCAACGTATTACAAACATTAAAGATCCCCGTCACCGCAAACCCAACCACAAACTGCAGCACGATCGACGCCGAAATATGTATGTTCTTCTGTACGCACCAGCCGTAGCCTAGCAGGGCTGTCGATGCAAAGACGATGTACACCCACACTGTGCGTAATCTTGCCTTCTCAATCGGGAATTTCAGCAGATCGTCGCCCTTTTGCGGTCGATGGTGAAGTTTAGCTGGCGCGCGGTGACGATGTAGTCGTGGTCTGTGATCTTGCCGACTGTGACGGAGGCGATTGCGCCGGTGACGCCGTAGCCGAGGTAGCCGAGGCCTGCGGAGAAGGGGGAGAGGCCGTAGTGGATTTGGACGAGGGGGGCGAGGGTGGCTTGGACGACGGAGTACATCATGTAGAATGTTGCGTTGGCGAGGAGGACGGGAAATGTGTTCTTGTGGAAGATGAGGCGGAGGCTGGGCATGACGCTTGGCATGATGAATTTGGGGCGTTTTTGGTGTGTTTGGGCGCGGCCGTGGCGGAGATAGGTGTAGATGGTGCGGTTGAGGGCTGTGGCTGGGATGCTGCCGTCGCCGACTATGTTGGGGGCTGTTTCGGGGAGGAAGAAGGCGAGGAGGATGAGGACGAAGCCGCAGAGGCAGGATAGGAAGACGAAGATCCAGGGCCAGCCGACGCGGGAGGCTAGGAGGCCGCCGATGACGGGGCCGAGGGCGGGGGCGGTGTTGAAGCCTATGTGCGATACGCCGACGTAGATGCCTTTCTCGTGGGGGCGGGCGATGTCTGAGATGACGGCGTAGGCGAGGGCGACGATGGCTGAGCTGCCGGCGCTTTGGAGCATGCGGAGGATGAGGAGTGCGGCGTAGGAGCGTTGGAAGGCGAGGCCGATGCTTGCTGCTGTGTAGACTGGGCGGCGGCCGATGTGTTTTGCTAGATCTCTGAGAATGGATGGGACGATTGCTTGGACTAGGAGGTAGACTGTTACGGTTATGTTCATCAGCTTCGATTGTGTCGTAGGGCGGGAAAGTAGACGAAGGCGGTGAATGGCGAGAAGAAGCCGGCGAAGGGGATCAGGCAGACTATGAGCACTTTTGAGGTTTGGTGAAGGTGCTGTATGTTTGTTCTTCGGGGGACGAGACAGTTTCCTCTAATGGCACATTGTCTTCGTGAGGTGCAGGCTGGATTCATTCGCCAGTCTCATCTCGTGGTGCCATTGTCTTGGTCCATCGACAGACGCCGGCCGACGACAACGCACTGTTAGAAGAGCAGGCTAGTCTCTACTATAGTGAATCAACCAAGGCTCCTGCTGACTTTCAAGAAAAAGGACATCTCATTGCCGTCAGCCAACTTGACAACGATTCGTGTAGAGCGCGTCCAGGCAGCAGTTCCATGTACGATGAAATCTGTTACTTGGCTGCCGGAAGGCAAAGCTGAGCGTATTTATTACGACAGCACAAAGGACAGGCAGATGTGTATACCAGTCCTGACATTTTCATCTAGCTTGAAGTTGTTGCCAACATCCGGAAGGACGTCTTTCACTGTTCCGACTGTCTTCATAGCGAAGTAGCTGACTAAATAATGCAAATATCGTCCTTGCACCCAATATGAAGGCTGAAATATAGGTATGATCAGCCGTGTTGTGTCTGACTCGTAGCGCTTGTAATTCTGACAGAAATAGACAGGCAAATCCCGGCCCTCCAGAAATATGTGCGTAGGAGCGCGGCGCTAGAAATTCCATACGAGGTCAGGTCCAACTTGTAACGCTCAAGACTCATCTGGGCTGATATCAAGTAAATACTCGAAGACGAAATCTGAGATAGTAACGATTAAAGACTTTGATGCTTCTTCATCTGTAGCCAGGATGGAGTGACAGGCACACCACTCCAAGCTTAGCGGCGGTCGCCCTGAATCGCCGCTAATCGTAACTAGCTCCCGTATCATCTCTATCCCCTGCGCATATGGAATTAGACATACATGATTTTAACTCCGCTTTTATACGTATTCCTTAACTTTATATATAATAATCGTAAATAGACAGGAGTAGTATCGTTAGAAAGCTAAGGAAAAGGAGATTCTACTAATATATATATATATATATATACATATCTCTTTATTAGGATTAGTATAGCTATACGCTCTTAGAGCTTATAAGAAAAAATTAGTAGAACTATACTATTAGGCCTATAGATATTTATATTTATTATAGTAAGCTCTTTATATATATCTTAAGTCTATATAGTTAGAGTTCTGAAATAATAAGGCTTAGTAAGGCTATAATAGTTTAAAAGTAAATACTTTATACGTAATCTCTTAGTTTCTAAACTATCTACTCTTATATACTTAAATTTAATTATTAAGTAGTAAAACTAGTTTTAGTATTAACTTAAGAGTATAATCTTCTTATAGAACCTAGGTTTTACTAAACTTAATATATATTACTAATATTACTTAGCTAAAGAGAATTTTTTAGTTAATGTTTTTAAAATTTAATATATCTTTAGCTAAAAGATTTACTAATATAAGTTTCTAGTAAATCTTATACTTTTAGTTAAAATTAAATAATATATATTTAGTTTATTTATAGTAGTTAATAGTTTAAGTAATATATATTTATATTACGAATACTAAGGCGGTATATCGTAATAGAAGGCTATAAGGTAATATAAGTGAATCCGGGCTATATTTAGCTAGATTCTATAATCTTTTTCTAAGGTAGACCTCCGTGTTTCTGATATTATCTAGCTAAATATAGCGGAGTAAGTATAGGGTATAATTGTAGACCTATAACGACCTCTACTTAAAACGGGTACGGTTCTTGTATTTAGTTTTAAGTTAGTTCTTAATCCTACGAAGTAGGAATCTTATTATAAATTATATTAAGAAAGCTATACTTTTAATTAGTTAGTATATTTAATTAGTTATATATAATATAAAATTATATAATTTTATATTATATGATTTTGTATTCTATATCGATTCTAATTTATAAAAGCTCTACTCTTATTACCGTTTATTCTTCTTCGTTCTACTTTAAGTTATATTTCTTCGCGGCTATTATACTATAAACTTATCTAGTAAGCCTTCTCTTTCTTTATAGCCTAACGTAAAAACGTATTCTAATTATCGGAATATACGTCTGCTTTATAAGTTTTAACTCGCCTAAAGAACGCGATCTATCGCTATCTATTAGTTCTATTAAGCTAGTACTAACGCCTTAAGAAAGAAAATAACTAAATAAGCTCCTCTTAGTCCGCTACTATTTTATTAATTAACCGCGCTCCTATAAAGTACGAGTAGTACTAATTCTATTATAGTTACCTAATAAGCGGCTCTAAGGTTTATAGCTTAACTATAAATTAGTACTAAACCTTCTATATACTATATTTAGTTAAGTAGTAATACGGATTTTATTACGTTTCTTAGCCCTTAACTTAATTCTTAATTTCTTTCTTCTTTACGATATAGCCTTAGTTACTATTAAACGTCGTTCTCTATATTTACTATACTATTTATCGAGTCCCTTCCCTTACTAGATTATAACTTATTTATATTTAAAGAGCTACTAACCTTAACTTTACTATCTAATAGCAAAGCTAATTCGTTATAGCGATTATCTTAAGCTAGTAACTCTTAAGATAAGAGTTTATTATCTTATTAATTACGGTTAAGGGCTACTTATCGCTAAAAAAGTCTCTCTTAGTATAGTACTAGTACTTAAAGTCGCTCTTTTTATATCTTTAATTCTCTACTAGATACTTTAAACTCGAACTAGCCTACTAATTTTACTTTAATAAATATTAACTAATAGTATATTAATAACTTTTATAAAGCCCTTAAGGATAAAAAGCTTAAATTCTATACTTATTACTAAGAGAGATAGTTTTACCTTAAGCTAAAGAATAATATCTATAATCGGTATTTATATATTAATTAATATAGGCTTATTTTAAAGCCGTATATATTTAGTATTAATAACTTTCTTAATTCTAGCCTTCTTTCTTTTTTACTAATCCTTAGCTAGATTAAGGAGATACTTATTATCTATATATATATTTTTCTTAAGATTTAATAGATTTATAGCTTATAATATCGTTATAAAGAGTATATTATTAACTTTCTTCGCGACGTTAGTAAAGTATATAACTTCTTCTCTCTTCTTTCAAAAGACCTTAAGCATATTCTTTTTTAACTCGTTAGTAATAACGCTACTAACCCCTAGTTTATACGCTAATTAAAGTATAACTTTTACGTTTAATAGCCTATTATTTAATAGTAGCTTTACTTCCTTTACTTTTATTATTCCGGCTATTGCGATATATAAATAAGTAAGAAATATCTTCGCCTACTATCCTTAAACGGCTTCGTTATTAATTAAATCTTAATATAGAATATCTTTATTTCTATTAGTAAGTCGGTAGTTAAAGATACTAGCGAAGGTATTAATATCTTTATCGTTCTTAATTTACTTACTAATATAGTTAAACTTAAAGTATTAAAAAATAAACTAGCTCTCTAGTATTAGTAATACCTTATACTTCTAGAACTTTACTAAATACTATTATCGGAGTTTAATTAATTTTAAGTTCTTCTATTTCTTATCTTTCTTACTTTATTCTCTCTTAGTAAAGCCGAGTTTATTACTTCTTATATTTAGTTAATCTTCTATATTAAGTATATTCGTTACCTCCTTAAGTATAATAATAAGAGGTTTACTCGCTATTCTTACTTTTAATATATAGTATTTAATATATATATATAAAACTAGGTTACTAGTAAAGTATATTAGTATATAAAGCGATTCTCTAAATAACGTATTAAATATAGTTTTAAGAATCTTTATATAGCCTTTAATATCGATATACTTAAGGCTTAAGCGCTTCTAAACTTAATTACTAAGTATACTAGTAGCCTTTATAGTACTCGTTTATTCTAAGCTAGTTAATATTAAAACCTAAAGGTATATATTAAGAATCTTAGGTCTCTTTATCTCTTTATAACCCTCTCTATAGCGGATTACTACTAGTATAGCCTTTATAAGCTTCTCTTTAACTATAATCAATAGAGATTAAGTACGCTTTAAAAGTAAATTATTATCGCTTATCGTAACGTTCGTAATAATTCTTTAATTATAATATATTATTACTAACGCTGCTTTAACCTATTTAAACGCTATATACTTTTTTTTAAATTTAATATCTAAGAGTACTAGTCTTATACTAAATAGTAAAGCTATAAATCTATATATACCTACGGTATATACTAAAGTAGTAGGTACTCGTTTTTAAAACTAAACGAAATTAATATAAAAGCAATTAAAGTATTTACTTAGTTTTAGAGAATCTATATTACTATCATTAATTTATAGACTAGCCGCTAGTTACTTTTAAATAAGATATCGCTCTTCTTTACTCTTAATTAGTAAACTAATAAGCTTTAACTTCTATTAAGTATTATTAATCGCGTTTAATAATATAAATATACTAATCTCTATTACTAGCGAAAGAAATAAGCTATTAAAGAAGTTAAATATCGCTTCTATTACCCCTTTACTACTCGCTAACGACCCGTTATTAAAAAGCCTATCGGTTTTAACTTTCTACGCTTTTAATTTAGGTATAACGATTCTATTCTTAATAACTATAATCGAATTATATCTATAGCGTAGATAGCTAATATAGATATCGCTTTATATATAGAATCGCGCGCTATTCTTAATTATATTAATAAGTACTATATAAAAGTAAAGTTAAAATCCGAAATCTATAAATAGATTATCGCCTCGCTCCTTTTTAACTTTAATAGTTATAGCTCTTACTCTCCCTTATCTTAAAAATAATAAACCGCTTTATTAGAAAGTGTAATTAATCTACTTAAAAGATATACTATCTCCTCCTTAATCTTTCTTTATAAGAGAGGAGCCGTACCGTTATTAATATTAACTACCGCTCTAAAGACTAGTAACTTACTTATTTATATATCGATATCGATTCTAATATTAAGAGCGTATATCTTAAATATAGCTATAACTCGTTATAAAAGTATAAGCTTTAGCCTAAGTAATATAACTATATTACCTACCTTTAATTCCTTTATACTTTTAATTTTTAAGATATACTATCTACTTATTAAATACGACCTTAAGCTAATACTTATTTTTTAAGCTACTACTCTTAATATAAGCTTATATAAGAGAAAGACTACGCTTATATAAAGCTTATACTCTATATTCCTTTTTAAGAGGTATAGAATCTCCTTTAACTTAATAATTTCTAAGAGCTATTTCTAAACTTCTAAGCTATATATAAATACTAGATAGCTACTTATAAGACTATATTTAAAGATAACTTTACAAAGGAAATACCCCTTAATCCGAAGAATAACTTTAAAGACTCTAGTAATATTAATTAGTAGGAGACTAATACCTCTTAAACTAACTTTACTCGCTAGCTACTCTACTAAAATAACGCGATCGTTAAGGATTCTAATTAACTTAGCTTACGTAATCTTAATCGGCTATATAATTAAAGCTTATATATTAATTAATATAGTATTAATAATAACTACTAGAAATAGTAAAAGAAATAGTATTTTATAAATCTTATTATAAGATTAATATTTACTTTAAATAATCTTAAAGTTAAATAATATTAGCTTTATAACTTCGTTACTAATTACTATATTAATATCCTTACTAGACTCTATTCTCCTTAGTTTTTAATTAATTTTAATAGTAAGATAAGAAAGAGTAAGTCTTTTATAATTATACTTATATTAATATACCTTTAAAACCTAACTAAAGTAGCTAGTTAAATCGATTCTATTCTTTAAGCGACTCTTATAAGCGTTACTACCTACGGTATTATTAGGCGTACGCTTTATTTCCTATTTTAACTTCTAATATAGTTCTCTATTAAATATAATAAGCTTAGTTAAACTAACCTTTAAGCTATATAAGTACGCTTTTAATATATTTAGTACTTTATTATTAATAAGAAGTTTATAATTAGGCTTAAAATACTTTTATAGATTAATTAGCGGTATTATAAAATATTTTTTAGTTAGTTCTAAGAGCTCTTTAAAGGGCTTAATATCGTACTAGTAGGTAACTTTTTTTAGCTATTTCTCGTTATAGCTTAACCTTTCTTTAGCTAAGGCCCCCTTATAAACCCTACTAATCTTTTAAGCTATACCCTTTACTACGAATTTAATATTATAATTAAACTTAATATTATTTACTACTAAGCTAAAATAAGAACTAACTCGTTTAAACTAGCTCTTAATTACTTTTAAGCTAATAAAGTTACTTATTATAACTAAAGGCTCCTTACCTTACGTATATAAGCCGTTATCTTTACTAAGATACTTACGTTCGCTAACGCCCTCTATATTTATAATATAAAGACTAAAGTTTAAAACTTTAACTATAATAGACTTTAAGATCTATAGTAGTTAATTTACCTTATATTTACCTTTTATAAAGATTTAAAGACTAGTAAACCGCTTTTTAATAAAGTTAATAATCTTTATATAACTATTTTTATCTTTATTAATACTCGTTTTATACTTACTAAAAATACCTAAACTAAATACGGGCTTATTAACGACTCTCTTAGTATTATTATTAATATTATATAGCGAGTAGGTTTAGATTAGTAAGTATTTTCTCTTATAGTAATTCTTATTCGCTTTAATAACTATATAGATTCTATACTCGCCTTCGGTTTCGTTTTTATTCTTTATAAATAATAAGAGTTTTATTGTAAAGTAGTTACCTACTCTTAAATATAGTTTCCTTTTATACTAGCTTTTATAATTACGATTTATAAGATATAAGATATAATCGTTAATTAAGCTATTTTTAATCTCTTATTTCGTGACTTCGCTTTAGGTTTAACTTATATTATTATATCTTAAGTAAAGACCTTATTAGATATTCTCTTTAAGGAATCGTTTAATGTTAAATGATTCTAACCTTCTTAAGTTAGTAGAATAGTAAAGAACCGTTAGTAGAATATTTAAAGACGATTACTTTATTACCTACTCCTACCTTCTTCTCTCTTATTTATATTCTCCTCTTTTCTAGAACTTAAAGATTAATTATTCTTCTCTTTAGCGTTACTATACCTTTATAATTAGGTATATAATACCTATTTATCTTTTCCTCTCTCTTATTCTTATCCTTTTCTTTATATATTCTAAAGCTATAATAAGAATAACTAATACTAAGGCTAGTACTATTATCGTTAGCTCTCTTTTTAGAAAGCGTTAGGGTAAACGAGGCTAAATATTATATTTTAATATTAACTAGGACTCTATTTATTATTTAGTATACTCTAAATTAAGGCTATTCTTATATAAGTTTAGAAATTAATAAAGAGTATACTTTAAATTAAGACTATTCTTATATAAGTTTAGAAATTAATAAAAGTTATACTTTAAGTTAAGGCTATTCTTATATAAGTTTAGAAATTAAAAAAAGATAAATTACGTCTTAAGTATATAGCTACTCGGTATTATATCGTATAGTAATTAAAATCGAAATAGAGTTATATATTATTATTTTAGCTTAGCGGTATAGTAAAAGGAATTAATTTTACTACCTTATTATATTACTACTAAACGGTATCGTATAGTATATATTAATCTAAACTCTTTGCGGATTTAATATTTACTATATTAACCCTAAAATACTAGATATAAACTAATTTAAACGTAGTTTAAAACTAATACTTATTATATTAATTTTAACTCGTATTATATTATATCCAGTTAGTGTTTTTATCGCTACTATTACTATTAATAGCCTCGGTATCGGCCTTACTATTAGTAGTAATAGACTTATAAGTAATTATAATATCCTCGCTATCTTCTTTATTATTAAACTTAAAATTAGCGATATACTACTACTTATTAGTAATTAGATTTATACTTAGTATCGCTTATAACTTACTACTCGTTAATATATCTCGTTAAATTAGGTTATATAATCGCTTAGGTTACTAATTAGGGTTATATTAGTACTAGCTATCTTATAATATACCTTAAAGCAGTTAATAAGGTAGTTTATAGTATTCTTAGAGATAGAATTAAGACCAATACGACTACTATTACTATTAAAGGTAGCGAAAAGGATATTAGAGACGGGTTAAAAGGTAGAAGTAAAAATATTAAGTTAAACCTTCTTTAAAGGAAGTAAAGAGAAGGAGTTAACTATTATAAGACCGGTATCTTTACGTAATTAGTAATAGTATAAGTAGAACCTCTATAGTTCTACTTAGTAAGCTAAGTAGAATATAACGCTAGTAAGTATTTAATATAAGATTAAATTATATATAGGTAGAGTTCTAGTATAACTTAGGTTAACTATAGAACTATAAACTATACTAAAAAAGAGTTATAATCTATATACTTATTTCTATAGTCTTAAATAAAAAGTCTTAGTTAGTTTATAGTTAATTAGTATCGTTTCTACTAATTATCTATATAACTAGTTATTACCTTTCTAGAAAGTTACGTAATAGGTCTCTTATTCTTTACGTACTAGGCTTTTTTATAAGATCTTTCTTATATCTCTTATATCTAACCGTTAAACGACCTAACTAATATAGTTTATAATAATTAAAGGTATTAATTAGCTTTTAAATAATCTTAACTCGCTTAATAGTAGCCTTATTTATACTAGTAAGAGCTATAAATATTAGCGATTATCTTTAACTTAAATACTATATGTATTAATATTAATATCTTTTTAAATATTAAGGTTTAAGGGTAGATCGTAAGCTTAAATATTATTAACTATATCGGTTACGAGTTATATAATAGCTAGGTTCTAAATATAAGCTAATAAGGACTTATATTTAAGTTAATTAAACTTTTAATATAAACCGTAGGCGTTCGTATTTAAGTTATAGCTAAGAGCTTTATTATTAACGGTAATATTATAGAAGCTACCTACTCGTTAATAAGCTCTTATAGATATATAGCGATTAACCTATATCTTAGAGATATAACCTTAGTAAATAGTACTAATTACATTCAAATTAGATATTATTAATTACGAATTAAGGGTTAGTAGTTATTAGTATTAGTATCAGGACCAGTATAACATAGTGGCTAGTACGCTCGGATAAGGCTAAGAGAGATAATAACGTCTAATATACACTGATCTAGCTATGTGCTATGATATCGATTCAGCGCTTAGAGAAGCGCTGACGAGAAGCATGCGAAGCGCAGGTGAAACCTCTGCGTCCGCCAAGCTTGCACGTGCACCTGCACATGATAGTCTAGGCATGTACTCAGCCTTGTGCCGTAACAATTAGTTAGTATTAAGACGATTTTAAGTTAAAAGGAATTAAGAAGTAATTGAATAGGCTACGAATTATTAGCTATTAACTCCTTTATTAATTATACCTAGCGCTAGTATCGTAGTTAAATTATCCTAGGTTTACTTAATTAGAAATAAGATTAATTTAGTAGGGTAGAGTAATAGTTTAAATAATAGAGTTAAGTAGCTATTATAAATAATAAAAATTAGTATTAACGTAGTACTAGTAGATATTAGTTAGTAGTAATTATATATTACCCGTAGCTACTAAAGGTTAACGGCTAACTAAAGGTATACCTTAGGTAGTTATATTTTAGTAGTTTTTAATAGTTAGCGAAAAGTATACTTTAAAAGGTTAGCGAAGGTATACTTAG
Organism: Knufia obscura; assembly: GCF_036327395.1. Lineage (NCBI taxonomy): Eukaryota > Fungi > Ascomycota > Eurotiomycetes > Chaetothyriales > Trichomeriaceae > Knufia > Knufia obscura. Next base: position 97,862 of record NW_027042708.1, read on the forward strand.
AATAGCTATAGTTTAGTATACTTTTAAAGGATAGTAAAAGGTATACTTTAAATAAGTATAGTCTAACTTAGTATATAGCCTTACCTAAGTTATTTACTTAAGTTTTTAAGTTACTACTTAGTTATAAACGATTTTAATAGAAGTATAAGTACTAGTTATAGTATATAAGAATAGTATAATAATATTAAAGTAAATTTAGAATATTATAATTAATTTAAATAGAGGCGAATACCTACTTTACTTATAGTTAATAAAGGAAGAAAAAAGTTAAGAAAGATAAGGGCGCGATCTAAATATAAAGGCAATATAAGTATAACTACTAAGCTTTATACGTAACGTAATAGGGCGATAATAATAATAATAATAAGGTCTAAGTAATATAGACGATAACGTATAAGTAATAAGGCCTTGTTACCGATTCTTAAGTAAATTAGTACCGATTTAACTATATATCGCCTACGTATACCTTCTACTATAGATTTATAACCCGCTTATTTATATATTCGATTTACGTCTAGATTTACTTAACCTACGGATTTATAAATCTTTATACTCTCTACTAATCCGTATTAAGGGTAGAAAGTTAAATTGATAGTAAAATAGTTTAACCCCTTAACGATCGTTATATAATCGGGTCTTAAAGTATACTTCGTTCGTATACCTTATACGCTCTTGTACTACCTCTATACTATACCGTACCTATATACTCTACTTCGTAGATATCTTAGTCCGTTTTTACGTACTAGGTCTATTTTAGTATCCTATAGATTTTAGGCTATAACGCTATTAGTCGCAGATAAAGTTATTATAGTAAGGCGACGAGTTTAAGTCCTATAGGCAGCGCGGTAGTTGCGACTAGCGTTTGCTTAGCTCGCCGTAGAGTAGAGAGGTAGACGCTCGGGACGCGCGTCTTATAGAGAGAGGATAATATCACGAATACTAAGGCGGTATATCGCAATAGAAGGCTATAGGGTAATACGGGCGAATCTAGGCTATATTTAGCTAGATTCTATAACCTTTTTCTAAGGTAGACCTCCGTATTTCTAATAATTTACTTTAACTTAGATAACTAAGTAAGCTTTATTTTTCTAAGTCAAAATTAACTATCTTAAATTATTAAGACTATAGGCCTAGTTTAGTATTACTTATATAATAGACTATAAGCTTAGAAGATAATAAAAGCTCTTTATTAGGTATAATATCTTCTTAAAAAGAGTACTTACTTAATAAGATTCGTTTAGTATATATATACTTTAGTAGAGTACTTTTATTAGATAAAGTCTTCTTTATTAAGTTTATTATAGTTTTAAGAGTAGTATTAGCTTAAAGAAGTTAAAGATTTATTATTTAATAGCTACTTATATCTTAAACTTAGATTTCTTAAAATTAAGCTATTAAACTAGAAGTAATAATATAATTATATATCTTTTTTTGTAAAGCTCTCTTTATAGTATATAATAATAGGATATATACTTAGATAGTAAGATATATATTTAGAAATATATAAAATTAACTAGAGTTATATATTCTTAAGATAGTAAGTTTAACTTATTATTAGGCTAGAAATACAGAGAAACTTAATAATTTAACCTTATAAACTATTACTTCTTAGATAAATAAGTAGGCCTAAAGCTTAAGAACTATAAGTTTATACCTAGCGTAGCTATATATACTTAAGATAAAAGTAGTTCTTAAGTTTTACTCTTAGATTTCTAAGTACTAATAATAGGATATTATTAACTATGACTTACTACTTCTATACATTAGTATACTCTCCCGTTCCTAAGGATTATAAAGATACTCTTTATACTAAAATCCAACCGCTAGAAGAAAAGTTATAAACCACTACGCTTAGCGTAGCGCTAAAATCATGCATGTTTAATTCCATATGCGCAGGGGATTCGGCGGCAAACAGACTCCATGGTTGGGAAAGACACAAATAATACATGATAGGTTTTTCAGCCAACATTCTCAGCGCTACGATCGCAGTTCGTGCAGTACTATTTCGTACATAACCAGCGTTTCGAAGCTTCATGTCATCGATTCAGCAAAAGTACTTCGCCACCCTCCCTCTGCACCTTGCTAGCGAATCATCCTGCTTAAAGTCACATCGCGTCGCCTGACATGGCAGCGCTGTGCATAAGTTCAGGCAGGCATGCCGCAGGCCTGCTGCGCCCAGACCTACCATGGTCTATTCAAGCATCGTGGACGTGTCCCTGAGCTGTGATGAATGTTCACGGACTCTTCAGCCTTGCATGTGCTCATGCTGCTGTTGATGGTCCTGTGGGACGTCTCCGTCAAATGGTGTTGGCGAAACCCAGATGTGCTCATGTCCTTTGAGAATCACATCCGACAGCAGAGCGTGAAGACACCGCCTCGAGCGCGCCTCGGTCGCAGAACATGTTGGTGAATTGGAGATGGTACGCAGAGAAGGAGCGATCACCACAGATCGGTCGCTGAAACACCGATACGCTCTATACATGATAGTGGTATACTGTGCTAACATTCATAATAGGGTTCTTCCCAACCTCGTGCACCACGAGCTGCAAGCTACAACTTCGGCGAGTGCCATCCGGCTTCACCAGGCCGAGTTTTGCGAACAGTGCAGGAAGCCGGACAACAGTGGGATGCGAACGACATCCCGAACTCCATATCAACATATCACCTTAATAAACCACCATCGCCAGCGACGGCATCAAGTTCATTGCACCTCCAGGCCGACGCGTTTCGAAGAATCAGGAGCCTATCGAAGATTAGGAGCTTGGATCCCTTGGGTCTAACTTTGCTTCATGAGCCAGACGGAAACCCTATCGCGGACCTTGTGTTTATTCATACCATAGGCGGAGGGAGTCAAGAAACATGGATGCAAGATTCGGTACCAGAGTCTTTTTGGCCGCAACAGTGGTTGCCCGTGGAGCAAATGTTGGCTGCAACAAGAATTTCGACTTTCGGATACAACGTACAATCTTCACCCGCGAATGCGACTAATATCTTCGAGTTTTCTGATTGGGCAAAAGAACTGCTTTTGAATTTGCGCTTCAAGACAGGCAAAGAGGATCGTCCGCTCAATGTGGGGGACGTGCCGTTGATTTTCGTGTCGCATGGACTTGGTGGCTTAGTCGCTAAGAAAGCGTACCTGCTAGGCAGGAACAACACAAACGCGGACTTCTTGCACATCGGTCAAGCAGTGTCAGCCTTTGTGTTTTTTTCGACACCGCACCGCGGTGCTCATCTCTCCGAGGTGTTGACTGACGTCCTCTCCGCTTGTGTACCTGGCTGGTCCACTTCGCATGAGCTCTCCCACCTGATGAAGCACGTACAGCCACTTGAAGAAATCAACGAGCAGTTCCGAGACCTTATGCTGTATGTCGATACAGTCTCTTTTTACGAGACGCAGCCAACGCCAGTTGGCACTTCTCAAATGCTCGTGCTGCGGAAGGAGAACGCTCTCATCGGACATGCCAACGAACTATCTATACCGTTACACGCCAACCATGCAACCATCACGAAATTTCGGTCCATTGAAGACGCGAACTATGGTAGGGTTCGTGACGTCTTACGGTACCTGGTCGCCAAGTTCAAAAGAGACGCGCAGCAAAACGTGCCACACTACGCCGAAGAAGAGCAAGCACGCGTGTGCAATTTCCTGGGCGTTGACGAGGCGCCGGAGGATGACCATAATTACTTTGCTGAAAAGCGCGTTGACGGGACATGTGAGTCAATACTCGGACACGAAGCTTTCACCTCATGGTTTGAAGATCATGCAAACCATATGGGAGTGCTCTGGTGTCATGGGAAGCCAGGGTCTGGGAAGTCGGTCACCGCGTCCCGCATCATTGATCACATCAAAGAGGAACAGTTGCCATGTGCCTACTACTATTTTAGATCTGGTGACCAAGTCAAAAACAATCTCACGCTTTTCATGCTCTCAATAGCGCTACAAATCGCCTCGCTCGTTCCAGAGTACCGGCGCAAGCTCTGCCGTCTAGCTGATGATGGTTTCAACATAACGAAAGCTGGGTACAAAATGCTTTGGAAGAAATTGTTCGTTTCGACGCTACTCAAGGCGCATCTGAAGGAGCCTGTGTTCATCGTGGTGGATGGTCTCGACGAGTTAGAAATCTCAATGGCCAAGGAATTGGTCATGAAGATGTTTGTTGAGCTCGCTGATGCCTCACAACCGCTACGGTTGCTTATTATCAGTAGAGCTTTACCAGAAATCGAAACCTCCATGGATCGTCTGGCTCGCCATGTCCGTCCACGGACCGACCTCAAAACGGTCGCTCTTGACAGCAATGCTAGTGATTTAGAGCTGTATGTGGAAGATGAAATGGATTCCATGCTCGGCGACGACACTTTCAGAAGGGACACTATGCGACAGGTTCTGAAAAAGGCCGATGGCAACTTCCTTTGGGTCCACTTCGTGGTCAAGGAAATATTGGAATGTCTTACTGAAGACGACGTGGAGCTTGCTCTGAATGCCGTACCCTCAGAGCTCAATCCTCTGTACTTAAGGATGGACCAGCGACTCGCTGATACCTTCAGGCATAGACCTAATGACAAACAGCTTGGTCAAACAATTCTTATCTGGGCATCATGTTCCAGATACCCACTACTCCTGGAGGAGCTTGTTGATGCCTTGAGTCCGGAGCACAAACGGATCATCGACATGCGACAGACTGTTCATAGGGTTTGTGGAGAGTTTGTAGTTGTCGATAAGAAGTCTCATGTCAGCATGATGCACGCATCTGCTCGAGACTTTCTTCTGTCCACTCCTGACTTGAACTACTCCATTGTTCCACAAGGAGCGCACCGGATCCTCTTCTGCAAGTGCATGCAGAAGTTGTGCAACACAACAGCGACTGGTCGTCAGACGTCTCCTACGAAAGGCAGGAGTTTCGCTCAATATGCTGCAGTTTCCTGGGCTGCCCATTTGACAGCAAGCCATGGATGGCTTGATCAGGAATCTCTCAATTTGCTAGTCAGTCTTTTCCAAAGTCGCGCTGTATTGGATTGGATTCTGATCCTGGCCAGTTCAGGAAACTTGAGGACGATGGTTGATGCATCAAAAGCGTTGACAGGCTTCCTCAAAATCGTTGACAACGCTGACCAGGAACGAAGTCCTCTTACTCATCGTATCACGCACAAGGATCTCCTCCGTTCATGGGCTCATGACCTGATCAGGATTGTTGGTAAGTTTGGTGCTCAGATAGTGCGTCACCCGAAAGCAATTTACGATTTGATTCCGGCGTTCTGCCCCGAGAGCTCCGCTATCCATCAACAGTTCGCCACCAACGTTCCCGCTCTGTCACTGAAGATTCGAGAAACAGCAGCAAAGGCATGGGACGACTGCTTGGCTAAGTTTCTGATAGCTGGTGAAAGCATGCCTCTCATTGTTACTGCCTTGGAAAGACATTTCGCAATTCTTACTGCGGATGGCATGGTGAGACTCTTCTATGCCAATACTTGCGAAGAAGCTCGATCGTTCTCCCACGGAGAGCCAGTCCTGGCAATGTGCTTCAATGCGCTTGGCGATCGTCTGGCTACGTACGGATTTCACAAAACAAAAATATGGGACACCCGTACTGCGAGGCACCTGTTCACCGTGAGGAATCCCCGTTACATGAAGGCTATCGCAATGACCTTCAGGATAGATGACGAGCAAGAGGAGGTGCTTCTTACTTTATCGGACGACGCTTGCGTTCGAAAGTGCTCTTTGTCGTCGGCCTGTTTTGACTGGGAAATGGTTGGCCCTTGTCGTCGCGGAGCGCTTCGCTTACAGCGAACCGGCGGTCTACGAAATGCTCAATTCAGCCCCGATGGCACGCATGTCGCCATCAGTCACCGTGCAGCACATCCCACTGTCTGGTCTTTGAAGGCGAAGATGCCTCAATTCGTGGCGCAATGCGAGAGAAGGCATTCCCGAAAACCTTCCGCGCAGTCACCTTGGCGCTCAAATTACACCGACGCTCAAGCTTTCTGCTGGAGTCCTATCAGTGGACACCTCCTGGGAATATGGAATGATGGTTGTGTCTTCAAGTGGCACCCTACCGACGGCGAGTACCAGATGTCAGACATCAAGTCCTGGGCCATAAAATGCAGTGCGGATGGCAAATTGTTTGTCACAAGCAGCGGTGATGGAACCCTGCGTATATGGGACTTCGAGCGTTTCGTGCCCATCTACCACTTATTTCGCCCCAAGGAAATCAAGGATCTGGCTATCGATCGAAATGAAGCCTGTGTCTACGATATTCGAGATATGCACTGTAGCACTTGGCAACCCAACGCGTTGCTTCGACTGATGGAGTTCGACGACAAGAACAGTGACAGCAAGAGTAGTCACGATGGCAGTAATCAGCCGTCTCTGGTGTCGGATCTATATCATGAAGACACAGAACCTGTAACCGCCATGTCCACGAACTGCATCGGCGATATGTACGCGACAGGCAACGATGTCGGCCAAGCATATCTCTACACATATGATGGAACGCTGATATCTATTCTTTCCAAAATCTATTTCAGCGTCGACCATATCGCTTGCTGTTCGGCAAGGAACGTGGTTGCTATTGCCTATCTCAGCCGAGACATCAGTGTCAGAACTATCATCATTGACGCCAATAACATTAGCCGAACCATCGAGCAAGAGCCGCTCTTGTCATACGGGGAGTCAGACACGATCAGACAACTGCTCTTCAGCTTTGATGGCAGTCTACTCTTGGTAGTGACTAGCACAGCGCTCAAAATCTACAACATCGATGAAAAGGAGATTATTGGTATTTTGCCTGAGGCTCAAGAGCATCGATGGATCAATCATCCAACAGACAATGGCTTGCTACTGGGGTTCGCCGCCGATCATTTGAGAATCATGCCATGGTACAACATGCTTGAAACCATAACCTGCCAGTACGACAGAATAACAGAATCGAACGCTCCTCCATATCTGGGAAACAAGACACGACGACCGTCACAGACTTATCCGCTTAGCCCTTCCGAGACCAATGTTGCTGCGAAGAAAGTGCTCGTGTCTTGTGAGGCTAAGTTCATCTTTGTCGAGACAAGGTGCACCACAAAGCAAGCTGCTCGTCGTACAGATTTGCTGCTAATTGAGTTGGTGCACATCGACCGTGGCAAACGAGCGTTATATGCTCCTGTTCGGTCCGTACCTGCCGAGCTTTCGAAAGCCTTCAGCGTAGGCTTAGGCTTCATTGCGACTGATCGTGTTGGCACCTATCAGCCACGCCGCCCATCGGCCCCTACAACCTTCAATACTCGAAGACCATCGTTCCAACCACAGTATGGCGAACAGACCTTCGTTTTCATTGACCATGATGCATGGGTGTGCACGATCAATCTCAGCTCAGAAGATGGACGATCGCGTCCCATCCGCAAGCACTTCTTTCTTCCTCGTGATTGGCAGAATTCTGAATGGTTGGAGCTCGCATCTGTGACGCCAGACGGCACGTTCTTGTGTCCCAGAAATGGCGAAGTTGCTGTAGTGTCGGGAGGACTGGACTTCGAATGGGTCGACGATTGAGGCTGCTCAGAAGGTAGGGGATATCCTCGATCTCTTGTTGTCATTAAGAGACCCGATCAGCGTGCTACATTCAGACCTAGCAATACCAGCAGAGTTGCTCTTCTCTCGTTCCTTTTGCCTTTGCCTTGACGATTTACCATGGTCGTGGAATTCTGTCCAGCATACAGTACAGGCAGTAGCCTGATCTCCACGCTCAAACAACAACTCTGGTTTCGTGTTCTCTACGCAGCGTAGATACAGTACCTACTAGCTGACCGAAAGCAGCCTTGTAATAAAGCCTGTACCGCCAAGCGCTGCCATCGATGTCTGGGTGCGTCTAGCGTGCAACTATTTCTAGCGGACAAGGCAACGTTACCTCAGTTCCTCAGACTAGCTGCGGCCTCAGGCTGAAAAGGTACGTGATGAAGCTGAGTCGCGCAGCGAGTCTAAGCGCCCAATTTCTATTTTAGCGTAGATGTGTGGTACAATCTTGTTATCCTATCTACCTCTGTCTTTCCATTAACACCTAGTAAGTTTTATCCTTTCCTTATCTTCTAAATATCGTAAAGTACTGAATATCCTTAAAAGCTAGGTAAGAAATAAAGTATAGAAGGAAGGGATAGAACGACGAAGGTAAATAGAAGGGAGCTTTTTTAGGTAAAGCGAAGCTATGCTGAAATTTTTAATTAAAGATAGCCCTTTCGCTTCGGCGATTTCTCAGTAGCTTTAGTAGGCCTGGTATAGATTTCCGAAGGCATCCCCGGAATTTCAGGCCTTTTTTGGTCTGGTGGTGTTGCTGTAGAAGTTAATATGTCTATTTTATACTACACGGTTACAGCTATTTAAAAAGTTGGGCGATTAGACGCTCCGCCGCTTGAATGCCTGCCACGTGACCCTTGATTCTTGCCTCAGGCATCAAGCGGTGGTCGTCTGATAAAATGAGGTAAAAGGCAACGCACACCTAGGTACCATTGCGGAAGGCGCAAAGATCATCACAAGCCACGTCTAAGCGCTGGGCCTTAGTAGCCCCGACTATGGTCAGTCGATAGGATGTTTCAGCCTACTATGCTAAATGACTCAAGAACGCTCAATGATACGCGGCAGGGGTCACGGCCATGGTAGAATGGCCGCCATCTACTTTTGAATCGATCTACAGCATCATGAATCTAACATTTATACTTACGCTACAACAAGCAAAGCTTGGTGCATCAAATATTGACTACAATGACAAATATCAGACTGACTGATGTGCCGACTTCAACGACTAGACACCTTGCATCATCACCTCGCACGACTCGACCACTACTTGAAGTATTCAGTCAACTATGCGCGCACATGCTAGGTTGCAAAGACACGACGTCGAGCTTCGTGGCACTTCTGGAATTCGACTGACTACGACTTCGACCACTGACTCTGAAGTAATTGTGCAGGAAACAAAGCGTCAGCCGGCGCCTAGCACACACTACCAACCAGACAGATCCGAAATCCGCTTGCTGAGCATAGATCTCGATGAGCAGAGCCATGAGCTCAGCTGTAGTCTCGAAGCTATACCTCTCGCCGACGCTCATCCCTTTTATGCGCTCTCCTACGTATGGGGAGATCCAAAGGATACAGCGTGCATTACCTTGGACGGTGAACGTATTTCAGTACGCAATTCTCTCTACACTTTCCTCCATGGATTGTATCGATCCATGTTCAAACCCATGAAGGTCTGGGTAGACTTCCTCTGTATCAACCAAGATGACATCAATGAACGCAATGCCCAGGTGGCTATGATGGGACAAATCTATCGCTCTGCGGACTCTGTCTATGCCTGGCTTGGACCACCAACCACAGACAGTGACTTAGTGTTTGACTTCATTGCAGAGACGAAAGCACTCAGGTCTGCCGGTACTTCGTATGGGCGCATCTACGACGCTGGATTTGCCGCCATCGAAGCCCTACTGGACATTCTCAAGCGTCCGTATTGGAGCAGGCTGTGGATTATACAAGAGATCGTTCTTGCCAAAAGACTCTGGCTCTTTTATGGATCACGCTTCATCAGCTGGGATGATCTCGAATTTGCACTGGCCGGATACAAGCCAAAGTCCAGAGGCTTGAACAGGAGAAGTTCGATCTCGCAGTATACCCAGTTGATGCGATACCTCAAGGAGTCTCGTGAGATGCGCACGGCAGTTTCCCTGTCCGAGCTCGTCCACAAGTTCCGATCCGCTGGATGCCAGGACCCACGAGACAAGATCTACGGTTTGCTCTCCTTAGCCAACGAACAGTCGACACGCACCGTGAGGATCGATTATGCCAAACCACTGTTGCAAATTCTGTTGGAGACATACGACGTCTGGGCTGCAGAATGGGTGTTGGAGCAAGATCGTACCCCTGGTGACACGACAGGACCCTCGGCATACACAGCATCTCTTTTCTGCCATCAGATCGGCCTTCTATGCCCACAGACGCATATCGAGGAACTACACAACGATGCAAACCTGCGTCAGCAGGTTACGGCAAAGGTCATGCTGAAGGGAACCTACTACACTAGTTTCGACATATGGCATATTGCCACGGTGTCCTCGACGCCGGCCAAAGTCAAGCCAGTCTACGGTAACCTGTCGTCCCTCGCTGATACAGACGCATACCTTGTCTCAGAAATATCTTACGGAAGCAGCGACAAGTACATCACGTACACCAACGCAGTTCCTCATCCCGGCAACTCAATCATCCACATCGGGTCAATGATTCTCATCACAGACAAAGACACATCCATTAACGCAACAGTCATAGGCCGTGGTGTCGCATTCCCAAGCTCACCAGCCTATCTCCTGCCCGACCCACACCACTTCTCAAAGACGACGTTCCTTCCCGACAGCACCTTCGAGCTCCTCGGCGCACCACAACGCCAGACAGGACGAAGCCTGTCAAGCACACATACCAACTCCACAGCTCTCATGCGCATGAACGCAGCGGTCCTAGTAGAACTGCTTCGCGCACAGGACTTAGAACGCCAGACGGGGACCTGGAGTCCATACCAGTTTGGTCTGCAGCATCAAATCCTCGATGCGTGCAGAGCGTGTCGATTGAGTCTGGGACCGCGGAGGTCGAATCATGCCAGGCAAGAAATCCGGTCGCGAAGCTGTAGATGCGAATGGATGGGTGGGAGTCATCCTTTGTCGGAGCTCATGCGCAAGGCGAGGTATATCGAGACTTGAGAGGCTAAAATGGACGAAAGCACGACCTCCAGTGAAACGAGAATACATATCGCAAGGTGAAGATGGCCAATGGCGAATCCAAGGCCAGGGTTAAAAATGGTCCAACCTCCTCGATCGCTACAGCACCGAATCTCTCGAACGGACGCACAACGATTAGAAGATATCAAGGTCGAAAAAGCGACTCTACCTTGTAGTATCTCTTACTCCTCGACTCCGACATTCTAAACTGATGAATTTCCTAGTTGCATGTCCACATCATCTACCGCCGAATACTACGACTACGAGTTATCTACATCTAGCTCAATGCGATCGTTACTAAACCTGTTATACCAATAAACAGTGCTAGGCACAAACCTGTCGCCGGCAAGAAGATATCCACAGCTAAAAGAGAAGGTGACTTCTTCGCACAACTCCAGACGCTGATTGCGACCGATAACGCTGATGAGGAAGGAGCCAACGAGGAAGGAGCACAAGTATATCCTACTGGCATGAGCGAACTGTACAGAAAGTGCACGCATACACTAATCTCGCCACGTGCCACAGTACGCATAGCAAGCCTAGATGAACGTTTCAGGAAGAAATATACCGTGTTTAGTATCTTCAAATAACCATATTCAAAACGCTCAAATTCTCGTAAATCATATCACATCGTTGACCCTAGCCAATTCTTTCTGGTCATGTCCGTCTTGTCGTTACCTACTCCGACTCCGACTCCCCCTCTCCCTACTCACCGGCCTCTTCGGCTCCGGCCGACTCAATATACTATTCAGCCACGGCGTCGTCGCCCTCGTACTTGGCCTCCTCTCATCCACAATAGTTGGCATCCCAACCGTATCATCATCCGAATTATCCGTCAATGCACCCTCGGACTCCTCCCCCTTATGTCTAGGACCAGGCGCAGGACTGTTAGTTCTACTCCCGTTCCGTGGACTATCATCCCACTCCGCCAGCGCCTGGATAATCGGGCTCTTCATCGCTAGATCCGCCTTCGGTGCGCTCTCAGTGGAGAGGAACCCAATCGGCAACGCAAACCGCGTATTCGGATCATCCTCATCATCCGCCTCGCTCGTATGGCTCGTCACCCGTGCAATCGGCCCCCCATAATTATTCCTCAGGATACCCCTTCTCTTCGTCGGCTCCCCAACAGCCTTCTGCACCGCATCTGCCTCCTCCTCTCCCCCCTTCGTTGAAAAAGCACCCGTGTCGACCTTCCTATCTCTTACATGTCGGCCACCTGCGGTCTCGGCTTTTGTTAATATGGACGTGTAGACTGACCTCCCGGCCTCAGCCTGCCGCTTCATCTTCTTCTTTGTGCGTTTTGTGGAGGGGCGGACGACGATTGTGGGGACGGGGGAGCGCTGTAGGCAGTATTTACTGACGCTGTCGCGCGGGCCCATTAGGCCTTGCATGCCGGTTAGGGCGCGGCCGCGGGTGCCGACTACTATTGCGACTGGTTCGTAGAGGTGGATCTGCAGACACATGTTAGCTGGGTGGATCCCATGGTGATACTTGAGGACACAGAGAGAGGAATACTGACCATGCTCTGAATCACATCTGTGACTTTTCCTACCGCCAACTCCATCTTAAAGCTGATAGCTTTGCGTTCTATGGCGTTCTTTGCGATGACGGAATTCAATAGGCGGTCTGCTTCACGTCTGTAGTCTCTTCTCTCTTGGCTCTCTTCGCTGATAACCCTCAAACAGACGATCTCATCTCCGTCGTCGACTAGTTCGTCTAGTGTCCATTCTAGAGCGTATTCGGAGTAATCCTTCGCATCGGTACCAACGATGAATGTACGGGTGCGGGGTGTGTAGTTGAAGTCGTTGTGTTTGTACTGGATTGAGAAGGCCTCGGCTGCGGCATCAGGAGTGGTGAATGTATCGAATGATATGCCTTTGGTATAGGGAATTGGTGGAGGAGGGCTGGGTGTTCGGTGTACAGATGAGTTCGATGGTCGTGGAATAGGTGGACATGTGCTTTCCCTTCGGATGGTCTCTTCTGCCGCACCGGTACTGAACTGGACGCTGCTTTTCCTTCTTTCTTGTAGGCCGGGTCTTGTGGGCTTGTCGGCTTTCTGGCCTGCGCCTGTCCAGACTTGGCCGAATGCTAGCTCTTCTTGTTCTTCTTTGGACGGTGACTGTTTCGTGGTTTCAGGAGAAGTGGATGGTGGACTTGCAGGCTGCGTTATTGCTGCGTAGACAGACATGGTTGTGGTGCTTGTGTTGTCTCTGGGAGAGGTGTAGATGCTTGAGTAGCTGAAATAGTTGCTGGCGACGGCACGATTGCGTCGACCAGTGAGTCAGGCAAGCCCGATGACTCCTTTCAATCGTACACAGATCGGATTGTTGACCTTGTTGACGTCGGTAGTACTCGGTGGGGGGGCTTTAGTGACAGCTCAGGTTGAATGGCAGGCTGCTCGCTTATATCGCGACAAGCTCTTCGTCGTCGGCGAGGTGTTCGCCAAATGAGTATTGCAGACTGTTCCCATAAGCTTGCCAGCATCAAAATGCTGTGAGACAATCGGAAGCGACAAAGGTGGGCTGATGAATTCTGCTTTGTTTGTTTTCGTCAAATGGAGACCAGACGAGCTACTTGACGACGAGCAGCGTGTTTTGTTCAGTTAGCAGTAGTGGTAAATGAATGTTAGCAATTCAGACAGTACATGATCAGAAGCAGGAACGAGCACGAGATCAATCAGGCAATAATATCAAGCATCGCATGTGCCATATTCCATCTTGTCATGGGAGAGTTTCGAGTTGTCATAGGCGGAGGTCCAGCTAGTTGACTGGTAGCGAGTCCGTCATCTGGGCATCCCTTGGCAATGATGACAATGACCTTCAGAACTCATCCAGCTCGACCTCGCTCGAAACAGCTTCTGCTTCTGAGCTGATCCACTGCAGAGCAAATTGTCTTTCAAGCAAATCATACCGACAGAAACACCCGCTGCGGGGTCCTCGCTAAGCGGTCCTTGCCCCGAAAGGCATATCTATCGTTTGGGCGGACAATATGCCCAGCCTTTTACATCGCGGATGTGTGCCGGAAGATGCACTGTAAAGCATGGCATGGTTGCACTGCCTCAAGCTTGTGCTTATGATATCGCGTGCATATGCACATCAAGCAATGCCGAGCACTCTTCACTTTGGAGCACGTGGGTCGTTTGAAGCACGAATGATCGGTGCTATGGACTGGACGAATAGTCCCTACAACCACTTCAACAATTTACGGCACACTGAGACAAGGACAATCGACGAAACCAGGAATCTGGTGTCTGATCATGTACCTCGAATTCATCACCTCTCTCTGCTGACACAGTGATGCGTGCAAGTACTACTACTTGACGAAGTGATGCTCCCCTCTTTCAAGCACTTCAATACCCATACCTACGCGTATCTTGAATCGCTCACTCCTCGCAGGCACAAGTTGCATCCCTAAACACCCAGAAAGCTTGTCTCCAGCATCGATGGCTCGATGCTTTCTCAAGAATGCATCTGGCTGTTTAGGGTGACGCTCAGCCGTATCAGGATCCACGTTTGGCAACTACCATTGTCAGCGCAGAAACAGAACTCAAAGAAACATGCATACCTTGCAGCGTGTGGTATGACAAGACGAGAATAGCTGATTGCCTCCGATCGAGATACGCTTCCAGTCATCCTCATCGTACGCTGATGGTCCTTCTACGACGATGTTTGCCCTAAAACGGCGCAGAGACAACCGCTCGATGTCCTCTGCAATGTGCTTATTGACGTCGTGCACAGAAGCAATGTTGAGCAAGTGCAAAGGGTAAGCGTCCGGAAAAGCGACGATGGGCTGAAAGCCTACCTCCTCTTCTCGGGGTGCATTGCCGAAGAGGTTGCGGTAATTCTCTGAATCAGCCCGGAAGATCGCAAGAGGGTCCTTGATCTTCAGCCATTCCTTGAAGTCATTGGGGATATGCTCTTGCATATTGAGCCACTGTGGGTCGTCTCCCCAGACCTTCACTGTCTCTACGGGATATCGATGATCTTTACCTGGGTTGAGTGGTACACTGAACGAGCTCTCTTTCGGAATGAGACCCCACTTCAGCATGAGACGGTCGAGGGGCGCCAGAAACCCAGAGGGTACGTTGGGATATCTGATGATCAAACATCCTTCCTGTTCTACTTTTCTCAAACTCCCTTTGTCGCCAGCATCACTCTTTCGTGGAATCCATACCTCCGGTCGAACGAGAGCCAACTTCTCATACCCAGTCTGTCGCAGCGTTCGAATAGCCCACATGGGCTCTTTCTTCCCAGGTGGGACTACCCATTCGGCGAAGGCGAATTTCCGATCGTAAGTGAAGCCCTCTACGTCGACTTCTGCCTCATCCAGCTCGACGCCAGCACAACTTTTGATGGGATGAACGTAGAGAGCTTTAACTCGCCATTTCGAATGGTCATTCGTGCCTTCGTCGTACTTCTTCTCATATTCATCGGCTGTGTTGGAACCACTTTGTCTGCCTAGTCGAACGCATCCTGCCGGTACCTCGGGTGTGAAGCGTCTTCTTCGAAGATCTCGGTACCAAAGAAATACTACTGGTATCAGAAAAAGTGGGTAGAGTAGTAGAAGGAGCTGCTCGAAAGTGATTCCGAGAAACAGCTTTCTTTTATGTAGCGTCTTCACGATCTCTGTCACATCTTGTGCCATTTCGTCTGATATGAAAGAAGGTAAGCCAACCCCTCAAGATCGGGGTTCACAGCAACTGATATAGTTATGTAACAGCAACACACAGTGCAGAACTTACCCGCGCTAACCCTATGGGGACAAAATAACCTTCTTCGCGCGTCGACACTCAACGCGTCACGATGCCTGTAGAACCTCGTTCCTTCCTTCATATCATGTAACGCAAGCACTTTGCAAAAGTGTTGCACATTCTCGAGCGTGTTCATCATACACGCTTACTGGACACGCGCCACGATGAGGCGACGAACGCCGCATGTGCTCATCGACACAATTACCAAGAGACCTGCTCAACATGGATGACCAGGATTCATCGGACTACCACAACTTCTCTCAGATATCATCATCAGCACATCGGCTGCCGACACTGAACGGTGCTGAAGCACTGCTCGATGCCATCGAGAAGCACAAGCCAATTTCTACCAGCTTGACCGCGCTAGATGCGACATTGTGCTCGACAGACGAAGCTCTTTCCGACAATGGCGGTCTGCCAAGGGGACGTCTGACAGAAATTTACGGAGCACCTGGATGTGGCAAGACTCACTTTGCTATACAGCTTGCAGCAAACGCGTTACGAGAAGATGATGCTGCGAGAGTTGTCTGGGTTGATACCTCGGCCCAGCTTCCGTACGCACATCTGAAGCAATTCTTAGAAGCGCCACAGCGAGGTCAAGAAGGCGAGGTACCGATCACCAATGGTGTCGAAGACCATGAACAACAGTCGGCCGACGAGAGACTGGACCATCTCTACGTTTCTAGCTTTCCGCATCTGATGGCTGTGCTCCTCCACCCATCGCAAGACTTCCCGCCCAGCGGCACAACTTTGCTGGTTGTTGACAATCTTTCCAATATTGCAATGATTGGCTTGCCACAGAGCGAGAAGGTGTCAAATAGCTCAGCCGCCACGAACGGTTCTCTGTCCCGAGAGGACATCATCTCGAAATCCATCGCAGCACGCCGTGGAGCCATGCTCTCAGCCATCTCCGCCGGCCTTGCTCGTGTCGCCGCATCTCGAAACATTGCTATAGTGGTGACCAACAGCGTGAGCTCTCATCGCAAATACGGAGGTAAGAACTCCGTTCTACGATCGGCTCTGAACGTTCAGCAATGGAACGAGAATGTGAGCAACAGAATTGTGATATACAGGGAACTTTGGCCAGCTACCCACTGGGCCAGCCTTGACCGTGAAGAAGCGAGAAAGCAGCGGATAAGAGAAAGGTGGCCCTTGAGAGTGGTAGAAGTGGAGAAGCTCAATGGAAAAGAGGTCAGCGCTGAGGGTATCAAGTTTGTTATTCTGAAGGTGAAGTAAGATGCCCTTTATTGTTCGCCAGATGCTAATATATCCCAGAACCGCTTACATGCAGTCGAACCACCGAAGCCAATCACGATCACCAACATTGCACTACCAAGCTCACCTCCACTCCCTGGTGAGGACAACGAGGAAGCTATGGGCAACCTCGGCCTCGAAGATGCTGAGGAAGCGGAGGACCAGAGCATGCGCATGCCGGAGGACGTGACATCTTCTGCGGCTCAAGCATCAATTGGCGCAAAGAGAAAGATCGATGAAGTGGCAGATAGCGAGGATGAAGAAGAGCTTGAGATCGGTACTGCTGCGAGGCCGCCACCTGTGCCGAGGGGCCATGCTGGGTTCTTGCCGTCTTCTCAACTAGCGCAGGAGGATGTCGAGGGTGCGGAGTCGACGTCGCCTCAACGCGGCACTGTGGGGAAAGAAAGACGCGGCGCCGATGACCTAGACGATGACATGCTCTTGCAGAATTGAACTCACAATATATGAACCATGCTAAAAGGTCTTTCGCATGCCCTTTCATCTGTAGCTTAGCCACTTCATGTGGACTCGTTGTTTGACACATATTTTGATATTCCTGGTACCAATCCGATACCGTCCCATCGATGTTCGTCTCATGTCTGCGCATCGTGAATTACTTTTTGTAACCATACTAATACCAAGGTTGACCACAAATTCTCAATGACCAGTTCTCGTGGAAGTCTTGGCGATTTTGTCCTTCACCGTTAATGTCGGTGTCGAAACACGTTGCATTGTTATCGAGGTTCTTAGCCCTTCATCGTTCCTTCTACCTCATCTCCCAACACGATGTTGCACTTATTGGCGGTCTGGGACGCATACGTTCGAAGATGACTACGTCGGCGACTCGAGAATCCTGTACTGGGCGGCCATCGATGTTGGCCACAACGATTCATCTCGTCATTATACTATTCTATTTGACGATACCAATCCATCATTCACCACATCCCGGCGACTGAAACCCTTCTCGAGCACTGCGAGCAGGAGCAACCAAGATGCCGCTCTGCATCACCTGCTCTCACCCTCTACCGCATCTCTACACAACTTACAGCAAGGCCGATGATCGAACGCTCGGCAAGGGTGTACGATTGACACAATGTCCGAATTGCAAGCGCTTCGCCGACAAATATGTTGAGCATGACTATGTTGTTCTTTTCATTGATCTGGTCTTGATCAAGCCGCAGGTAAGCACTTTCCTTGACTTCGCCGACTTTTGCAATTGCCGCGGGAGATTGCATGACCATGAATTGCCAGATTTCATGTACCATCAAGGTAACCTTCGATAATTGAATCTCATTCCCGTGATATTATCTCAACTTGCCACATCATCGATCCCGTCACTCTTTACAGCAGATCTTACGCAATATCTTACACTGATCCTGCGGCATAATATCTCACCATGTTAGGCCATATCCTCAGACCGCTGAAGGCAGATAGGAGATTCATCAGACCACTCAAGGCAGATGGCTAGGAGCGTCAATTGCGTCTATTGCCTCGACCAATGAAGACATTGTTCTTCATGCAGGGTCTAATACATGGACTCGCCATGTGCATCTGGCTCTTCACCCATTCAACACTGCTGTTTTGGCCCATACTAGAGTTCATACTGATTGAAATCTCTCAGGTCTACCGCCACCTCCTCTTCAACCGGCTCAACACTGCTACATCGTTCGCCAAAGGACGCAAAGACAGACTAGATCCATCCATCGCTAGACTCGGGATTCTCCTTGTCCTTTTCGACGTCTACATCACCTGGGCACGAATCGAGAAAGGCAGCACATCTGCAAGAGACGGTGTCGCGGGTGTCACCGGCAGTGTCCTGACAACATGGCCAATTCTGAGTCAATACTTCTTCTTTCTCACGCTTAATATCGTGGCTACGCTAGCTCAACATATTACGATTCGTATGTTAACGCAGTATCTACTCGGCACTCCGAAAGATCTCGTTGAGGCCCAAACCACAGCCAACCACTCAAGAACATCATCTCAGGCCACAGCCACAGCTGCGACCCACACTCGCAACACATCCTCGGACCTAACATCGCCAACATCAACGACAGGCCAGCCAAACCCAGACACTGACCCCCAAAACACCCCGCGCCCCGGCCTCGCCACACCAAGCGCAATATCCACCGCCCTCCTCGTCTCCTCATGCACCAAACTCTTCCCCATCCTCCTCGTGATATGGCCCACGTCCTCATCCTCAACAGACGCAGACTCCGGCTCAAGCGGCCCCTTCGCAAGTCGCGCAGCATCATACATCGGCTGGGTCGTCCTAGTCAACAACATCGAGGCACTCCTCATCCTGCTCGATTGCGGATATCTGGTTGCGAGTGGGCTAGCGGCCGCGGGGATGATCAGTCGGTTTATGGTGGAGGGGTGGTTGCTTGCCTCAGTGGGATTACAAAGAGACGGAAGCGGACCGGTGGGTGATTTCTTGGGGATGGTGGGTTGGATTAGAGGTGGGCTAGGATAAGTCGTGGTAGTCAGTCAAAGTCAAGATGATGAGTTCGGCCGTTCCGCTTCCGAAGTCCGGACCTCGAGGAGTAACTGATCGACATCCCGACTGAGTGCGTCCACCGTTTCAACGACAGTTTCAGTCGATGAGTTCAGGTCGATTGACTCCAATACATCCCTTGCATTTGCGAGAGACAAGTTGGTCCTATGTCGGCAAGCGGCGATTTCTTGCTGCGTGTCCTGGATTGAGCCGGGGTACTCCTCGACGCTGGGAGATACATATGTAACAGTATCCGTATCGGGCATTGTCATGTCAGGCATCATATCCACGGCCGACGTTGTGGGGGGCGCCACCATGTTCTGGGTTACCGTGGGGTACGCCATCACCATACCCTCCGCCGACACGGGGTCGAAAAACATGTCAGGGTACGTCGTGTCGGGATATGTGGAATCTGGCAGCTCGTTATCGAGGAGGACGCCAGGCGGAACGATGTAGCCGTCAATGAATGGGTCGATGTGGTCGTGGTCGGGTGGACCCCAGCTGTCAATGCCAGCGTGATCTGCGTGGTCGAAGGGGGACGACCAGTCCATGTCCGTCTCATTGGACTGAAAGATGGTGTCCTCCTGGAGCTCTCCGCTGGTCCAACGATCTACACCGTCGTTGTATGCAGGCACTGGAATGTACTGTTCAGATGCGGCGGCGGCATAAAATTGTTCCTCGGTAGTCAGACCGGGGATCAAGTGCTGGACATGGAAATGAGGCACGTTGGCCTGGAGTTGACATGACTCTGAAGAGCAGAAGTTGGGCTCTGGGGACACCAGTGGGCATCGGCGATGACGGTATCGGCGGTGTTGGCGGTGGACGTGGGTTATATGTGTGGACAGGGACGTTGAGCCCTGGCACAATCAGGATCCTGCATGTTGGTAGCGCTTGCCATTTTTGACGAGAGTGCCAGGTGCGAATTATTTGTGTATGATGAGTGGGGAGGACGCCATGTCTTATATATACGCGAAAGCAAGTATACGATTCACCTTGGTTGAGTTAGCTTGCTGTGCCTGCTGCATCTACGGTCCGGACGAAGATGGCTAGCGTACCATAGAAGTATCAAGCTTATTTGCAGGAGTACAAGATGGTTAAATATGCTCTTTCCAGTCCGTTCCTACCAAGTCTCTCACATCTTCCCTTCTATACAGGCTCTTTCCCAAACCAGCCGCTATCAGTACCCATCACACCTTCCTCTTCACAAGTCCCCTAAAGAAATCAAAGCTATTACTATCCGACATAAGCGTAATCCGTTTCCCCATCGGTCGATCCTCCCAGCCTAACTCATCCGCCACCAACAACCCATAGTCCCTCGTTATGCCCTTGATCTGTGCTCTCACTCCACCCTCACTCTCAATCGTAACGATCTGATCCATGTGCAGCCAGTGGGCGTAGTACATATCCTCCATTACTTTGTCGAAACCCGTAGCCATGAATTGCTGGTAGAGCGATTCTAAGCTCACCAGGATACTAGCGAGGAGTTTCTCGAGCTGGAAGGGTTGGGCCGCGCGATACGCCTGTGGGAGGAGAGGTATCAGATCGTTCAGGGAGACGGTGGGACTCGTGTTACTGACGTTTATGCCGGCGCCGCAGACGGCGATGTATTCCTTGCTGTTGTAGTGGCTGTTTACTAGGATCCCGCCGATCTTGGTGTACTTCTCGTTTTCGGGTAGGCCTGGTGTATTTGCTTTGCTCGGGTCGAGGGCGTAGATGTCGTTTGGCCACTTCAATTTCACGGGAAGGGACTTGTAAGTGTTTCCGTCGTAGTTCTTGATTCCGGAGACGATTGCCATTGCCGCGAGGTACTGGATGAATACGACTGGTGCGGAGGAGAGGTGCGTCATGGGGTGGCGGATTACGACGCTGAACATTAGGGAGCCGGCTGGGCTGACCCAGACGTTGGAGCCGCGGCCGCGGCCGGCTAATTGTGTGGTCGCGGTGAATGTTGTTCCGTGGGGGAGACGGCGGAGGAGTTTCGTGTTCTTTTCGAGGAGGGTGTTTGTGCTTGTTACGACTTCGCCGTAGAGGAGGTGGGTTGCGAAGGTGGGGGTGTCGAGGTGTTGGGCTGTGGTGTAGGACTTTAGATTCGAGTAGAAGGAGGAGTGGTTGAAGTAGGGTGTTTCTTTTGCAGAAGGGTACGTAGTATCGTGGATGGCGATGGTTTTGGGGATGGTGTTGTAGTCGAGAATTTGAGGTTCGGCTGCGGCTTCGGTACTAGAGCTTGGTGTTGAGATTGAGGCCGTGGAGGAGCTCTGGTTTGTAGGCGCATTCGAACTGCCAGAGGTCTGGTCAGCATGCGACTCTTGTGCTTCAGATGTGCTGGGCTGTGAACTGGGAAGTGCTTCCTGCAAGTCGTTCGTGCTGTATACTGATGGCTGAATGATGTGGAACGTGTCATTTTCATCTTTGACGACATCCTGGTCATGTTCGTCCTTCGCAGTGATCTCTTGCAGGTCTTGCACGATTTTCTTGGTACTCGAGGGTTCGATAGAAGACAGATGGATATGAGAGAGGGAAGGTACATTTTGTTCCTCATTGATGGTCAATCCAAGCTTCAGCAGACATGCTTTCAGGAAGTCCATCCTGTGCTTCTCATCCTTGGCAAGCACCTCCACAACCTTGCTGAAACCGGGTACATCTTCTTTCGGTTGTTGCAGATTCTGGCTCGCAAACCTGGGTTTTGTTAGCGACCAGTTATCTACTGGCTTGGAAAAACCGAAGACGAACTCTGGATGTGGTCCTGTCAACAATGCTGATCCTTCACCAACTTTGCAGTAGACTATTGCGGCACGACCTTCACCAGCATCGACGTCAAGTTTGTCGTTGTAGTCGGCTAGGATCTCAACGCCTTGACCGGCATATCTTGGTGCATCCACAAATACTCCTCCACCATTGTAGTAGGACTTCAGCACATTTGGTATCGAACCGGAAGCGAGAGCAATCTTGTTGACAGATAGTTCTGATGCTCGTGTGCCTTTTTCGGAGTGATAAACAAAACCGGAGAAAGCACAACCTCTTGATGTTCCCGGGTAGAAAGCAAGCTCTCGGTCACCAACCACTTCGAGCAGTCTGTTGCCCACCTCAAACTCAACTCTTGCTGTCCCATAGTAGCCGCCAGCACAGAAGCCGATGTACTTCCCGCCTTGCTCGACATACTGCTTTATCCGCCGGTTACCAGCACCATTCAATGTCCGACAGTAACCTTGGTCAGCACCGCCAGGAAATACTAGAGCAGCACATGTCGATTGCCATGGCTCTTTGATAATCATGTCACCAGTAACTGGGATCACAGCATAGTTTGGGGATAGAAGCCGACGGAGGGTGTATAGACAGTGCCGGACTGACTCGACAGTGCTGCCATTGCCTGACAACAAAATTAGATTTTCGTTCTTCCACCATGACTCGTGAGATTGTATCGCACCGGAGTAGACAAGAACGTTCATTCGTCGGGACGACATTTTATAGAAGTAGTGAAATCGTGCTTGATGATGTTGATGTGCGTGGAGAGTTTTGAGGTTCGGAACCAATTCTTCCCGCGGTGTTCCCTCTATATCACCAGCACATCGACTCTATCAAGATGACTGAAGCAGCGAAGAAGATCACGAAGGAGGAACTGGAAGAAGAATTTGACGACTGGTTCGACAAAAAATCAAAGCTCAACGATGACAATTGCTGATGGCGTGGCTAGGGACAAGCGGATCTTCAGTACAGGTTGCAGAGGTCGGTCTCGGCAGTAAGACAGAGCAATGTTACCTGCTGATGCTTTTGTAGATGAACAACTCCGAATGAACGACTGCTACTACGACAATAAAGATTGGCGGGTCTGTAAGAAAGAGGTGAGTCGCTCTTGCAACCCCAATGGCCCAACATTCGGTGGCCTCGGTCCATCGCTGATACACTGCTATTGTAGATGGAAGCCTTTCGAGAATGCTGGAAAAGACAAGGAAACGATCAGAGGACCGCAAGCAAGAACGCTTAAGGACTGTCAGCCCAACGTGCGTTTGGCTTGTGTACCATTAGCTATAGCATAGCATAACGGTGATGGTGGTGATGGGAGCTAGTTAATGCCTGAAGAATCAGGTGGTTTGGCGTTGCGGCAACTGTGACTAGACGCGCCTGCCTCCAGCGTCGCATACAATACTTTAGATTATTCTGCTCAAGTTCTCATCGCGCCTTGTCAATCACAAATCGATATAAGCATGCCGCATTCATCCAAACTTGCTCTGCGAGCATGGCGGTCGATGCAGCAGCCAGTGAGATCACAATGTGAGGCAATTTCGCAGAGACAGTGCCTCCAGCCGCAATCACAATTGCAAACATCATCTCGACGAACCTTCTATACGCGATCATCTTCCTTTGCACAGGCGGCCGCCAAGCCAGCAACAGCATCAGCAGCTTCAACCGAGAATGCACTGTCACCCGACAAGTCCACACCTCAGGCGTCTTCCCTACCTTTGAACGAATCAGACCCTAGCAGAGTCGACTGGTCAAGGTCGTTCCATGGCCTCAGTCAGGAAGCATTTCCAAAGGAAGCCGCCGAAGTCCTACTCGCACCGATAGATCCTCAGTCCGTTGAGATTAAGCCTGATGGAATAGTCTACATGCCTGAAATATGGTACAGAAGGACCCTGAATAAGGCCTTTGGTCCAGGCGCATGGGGTCTGGCACCACGAGGGGAGACTATAGTCACAGACAAGGCTGTGACGCGGGAGTATGCATTGGTAGCACATGGAAGGTAAGAGCAGAAAACATGGTGTGTATGGAACAGTTACTGACGCTGAGATAGACTTGTCTCGATAGCTCGTGGCGAGCAAGATTATTTCTCTAAAGACGGAATCCCAACCGCCTCCGAGGGCTGCAAATCCAATGCTATGGTTCGCTGCTGCAAAGATCTAGGAATAGCTTCTGAGCTGTGGGATCCCAGATTTATCAGGGAGTGGAAGGCCAAGTATGGCAGAGAGGCATTTGTGGAGCACCAGGTGAGCAAGAAGAGGACGAAGATATGGTTGAGGAAGGGAGATAGCGTGCAGTATCCATTCAAAGAGACAACAGGTGCAGGCGCGCGGTCTGTAGGGCCTTAGAGAGGTCCAAACATGAGACTTGCCGATGGTATGGACTTTGCTGAGGATGTGGATGTGCCTACAAAGGTCGCCGCTCAGATGGGCTGAGTGTCTCAGGAGGAGGAAAATACGGCAGAGACGGAAGGCGACAATGTACGCGCTCTTAGGCGTGGTCGAACGGGAGAAGATGACCACCGAGTCGAGCAGGAGTGTACAAAATGTATAGCAAGAGACGACACTACACTTCGAGTCGAGTCGTTACGTCTGGGAAGTACTCATCAATGCAGCATTACCACTAATGTTAGCTTAGCACAGCCTGACCACAGTCTTCAAACGTCGACCAGGTATCAAAGAGAGCTACTACATTTGGCGGGAATACCCATCTGTGCATCCAACTTCACCACACGCCGAGCTCACAGGGCTGGCCAAGCTTTGCAAACAGTGTGCTTGGAGAAGAACGAACGTGCTGCTTTCTAAACGAACAAGATCGAATTACAACCAAAACATGCGAACGATTGGAGAACTAGGACGCAATTTGTCCGCCTCTACCATGCGGAAAGGGCAGTGAAGATATGCTCAACAGGTGATATAAGCCAAGGTGCCCGACGTACCGCCACCAACGGAACAGCGATGGTAGTCAAACAAGGTGTCAACAGACATGGACATAAAGAGGCAGCATGCGATGATCATTCTCTCCTTACGAACTCACATCAGGAAGAGTAGCATCACAAGCCAGCAACAACCTACTAACAACCCCAGCACCTGGCTCCAACCGCAAGACACTGACCCTCATGCACCTTCGCAACAATGAACCCCAACCCCAACCAATCCAGCGGCTACAACTACATCGCCGGCTCTCATCCGAACACCTACAACTTCCAAATTCCTCACCACCCTCCCCAAACTACTGGGGCATCCACCCCTACCGTGTAGGTTTTACGTTTCCTGCTTACGCTCCGCCGTTCGTACCCCAGCAGCTCCAGGGGCCTCAGGGACCCTTCACTGGGAGTTAGTGGACTCCGGCAGTAGATCAGAATGGAAGGCTGTCTGGTAGTGGAGGGTGGAAGACTTGGTAGATCCACCGTTCTCGGCGCAATGAATAGTTGAATATAGTACGGTATCTCAGACCTTAAATTCAACCCATAGGAATGTTCCCGTCGGCTCACAGACCCTTGTTTTCCCTTTCTTGATGGTATGTTGTTGCCCCTCTGCAACGAGATCGCCATCGAATGTACAAGTCTGCGAGCAAATGATGGCCATAAAGGTCATATCACGCTCTGTGTTCTTTAGAGCTGCTGGTCCGTTTATTCTTGCGACCTGCCACATACAACTCTATACTTTGTTAGTGATTGTTATTAAACCTGTATGCTTCAGATGTAGCCATACCTCTCCCACAGACTTAGTCAGTGCTGCTTTCATATCGGGCTCGAGTTGCGGACCTAGTAGCTCTAGTGCCTGGCGGTTGGAGGATCCAGGTCTCCCGCGTGCCCATGTTTTAAGCTTCTCCAGTATTTCATTGTCAACACGGATAACTCTGTTTTCTTCCATGAGATGCTGATGCGAATTCGTCAGGTGAAAGCCGTTATTGGACGAGGAAGATATAACAGGATATCTGAGTCAAAGAGGATGAACAGATACTCTGTATGAATGAGAATGTGAGAGGAGTCTATGAAATCAGACCTGAATCAATACCCAGGTGACAACCAGAATCATGTGCTTGACGCGTTTGATATCGCATTCCGACTGGTCTGCCTTGCTGATCTAAAAGCCCCGTCGCATTTTACGCGCGCGCTTTAATTTTACCTATGCAACGGATAGACTCAGACATAGCGAGCTGCAGCGCGAACCACAGCAAACCACAACAGCCACGTCCTGGCTCACTGGTCATGTCAGGTTCGTGCCGGCGCAACGGACTTCAGGGTATGCATATCCTATGCAGCATGCGCCAGGGATGCCGCAGAGCAGTTGGTATAATGCTGGGCAGGGGGGCCCGGTTGGACCTGAAGGTGGGAGTTCGGTTGGGTGGTGGATGTATCGATGAATGCAAGTCGCAGAATGTATGAGTCAGGAAGGGACACAAACAAGCAATGGACCGGTAGTGGCCAGAATTAAGCAGTAGAAATGGATTGATGTGCGAGTGCTTCAAGCTTGAGAGGGTGCGCCGAAAGGCCAGTATGTCAGTCGCGTATGGTGATTGATAACGAACCAGATTCTTCATAAACGTGGATCAGTCCTCACCAAGAAGCACCCTCACGAGAGTGGCTCGCTATGGTAGCCAGAGGCTACCCTTTTTTCGCTGCCTGCCATCTCAGTCCCTGGTCGACAAGGATGGCCCGTCGCAAAAGCATAGTCTTGACGGCGTCTCCTGTGAAAATCCATATACCTTTCATCTTGTCTGCCACCTCGTCCTTGTCCTTCTTGTTCTTAATACTGCGAATGGCAGTTTCAGCCGACTCGTGTGCTTGCTCCAGCCTGTCCACCATGTCTTGAGCGCAATGTAAAGCCGCCTGAGCTGTGTCGTTCTCGCAGACACCGGAAGTATTCGCATGGTGAGTGAAGTGTTCGATCTCCTTTACAGCACTCACCAGGGCTGGGTAACTGACCATATCACCGTATGAACCCCATACATTGTAGAAGCCAGCATCTTTTCGCAATTCTGTGAAGACGTACTCGCGTATCTCGTTGTACGACTTTTCCCGTAGGTGCCGTCCAAAAATGATTTTCTTGCTATCTGTCGCCATGTCTCCTGTTGTGTACCACGATTCGCCAGATTGGACTTCATACTCCTTGTCGACCGGCACGCTCACGAAATCTTTGTCAGCCGACTGAACTGTATACTTGAGCTTCGTGTTTGTGGTGTCGATTGTTGCTGTGACTAGTCTTGCTGGAGTGCTATCGTTTCGCAGGACACCCACAGGAATTTGGTTCGTGCCGATATCTGGAGTCTCTTGTAACAAAACTTCGTCCTCTTCATCGACGATGAGACCGCCATATCTGGTTTTGAGTCGAGAGATAGGTGTGTACGCAATCTTGTTCTTGCCGATTGTTTTCTGCCGCTTCGCTGCCGGCGCTTCACTCTCTTCGTCTTGCTCTTGCTCTTCCTTGTCAGCGATTGACCACTCGTCGCCGAACCCAAAACGAATCAGATGCTCGCGGGCTTCGAGTCGTGGTGCGGACAATCCTCCTTGGTCTTCGTACAATTTCTGCACAACGTCTATCTGCTTATCTGTGAGCGCGCGATGTCTGTGTCTGTCCAGAAGGTATGAGGCATGGAGTTGTGCCCATGCTATGTCCCGAACAGCTGGCAAATGTTTGTTCAACAGTCTCTTTTGGACATGCGATTCGTCCATGATGTAGGTTGAAGGTGCCATGTTGGTGACACGGAACATGGACGAGCTGGGCACCGAGAGCAGTAAACAATTGAAGGGGTAACGAAGGTGGAATGTAGGGACGAAGTTCGCAGAGGAAGTGCGAAGGCTGAAAGGTTTTCAGAAGTGGCGAAGTGCAACAAAGCTAAGCAGGTAAAGGTGTATGAAACCTTCACCCTGTTGCTTCGATATTTGCTTGGCGGTTGGCAAGGCTTTCACTGTCGCCTCGCGCGACTCTCTAGCTTCTTTTTCATTGCCACACTCCGTATCGAATCAAAGATGCGTTAGTTGGTCAACATCGCCGCCGACATACGCTCAAGCCTCGACCGAACGTACTCCAGAACACCTTGAAGGCTTCGCTGGCACATTCTCGGTTTATCAACTTTGGCACAAGACCGTATCCGGTCTTGAAAGCTCCAACGTCTTTTCGAGCTAATTAGCCGTCCACATATTTGCATGCTGATGGTCTTCTGCCATCTCGTGCCAGATGATGACCAGGGCCGCGCTGGAGCTAGAGTCGGTGTAGTTGTTAATCAGCGTATGGAAGTTATGCGTAAAACAGGCTGAGGAGATGAGCTGGGAATGCCGGGGCAGCCTTGTTGCAGTCATCCATATTCTGGTACAGACGGTGTCTTCCTCGAGGCTAGACTGCTTGACGACCGACAACAATCAGTCATTCATTCTAGATTGTGAGCTTCTTGGCTTCCTCCTGCCAAGTATGCTGAGGGGTGAACCCAAGCTCCTTCCTGGCCTTGTCGATGGAAAGCAACGTGTCATTTGGTCCTTTAGTTGGTGTATACTTGACGTTCGGGAAGCTATGCTTGACGAGCTCATCGTTGGATTTGCGCATGCAGGTGTCAGACGCTGCGATGAGATACTGATGGTGACCAACAAAGTCCTTCTTGAGAGCGAGGCCAACCGACTGAGCGCCATCGCGTGCATCTAGAAAGTGTTTGTTAGCATCTCTCGCTGAAGGCACAGTATGATTGCTTACCGATGTAACCCCACGCATTCCAATACCTCAGTTTTGGGTCTTCCTGCCAACCCTCGAAGTTGGCATACTCGGAAGGAAGCATAACGTTCGAGAAACGGAGACTGACAATCTTTGTGGTGGGATCCCATCTGGTGTACTCCTCGGCAACAGTTTCGCCAACCAGTTTGCTCAAGCTGTATGCACTTTCTGGTCGTCTTGGTGTTGCTTCGTCAATGGGCAGATACTCTGGTGGATGAGGGTCGAATGGGATACCGATCAGTGTCTCCGAGCTTGCCAATACAATGTTCTTGATGTTGAGCTTTCGACAGGCTTCAAGGACATTGTAGGTGGACATAACATTAGTGCGAAATTGTCTGCTCGAGCTTGTCTGGCCTGGACTAGGAATGGCTGCAAGATGCACGACCGCATCGACGCCAGCGTAGCCCATGTCGATACTGTGGAACGTCTCGAGTACAGAGCCCATGTCCTCGAGATCGATCTCGACTAGTCGGTAGGCGCCGTTCAGACCAGATTTGCCATCTTCCGAGATGCCTGCTGGTCTTCTCGTATCGACGCTGATGACCTCCCATGACTCTGACAGGTGAGCGACGGTAGCTCGTCCTAGCTTACCGGAGCCGCCAGTAACGACGACTCGAGGCTTGTCATGCTTGCGTTGAGCTTCGCCGAGAGCGAAGTCGGCTTTGAATGATGCTGCCGGTGCCATGTTGGACTGTTCTGTAGTAGACTTTCCAGAATTTGATAGCTGTGTTTGGGTCGAAGTGAGGATGAATTACGTTCTTACAACAGCTTCAGTGTTGGTATAAAAGTGATCCTACGTGGCACACCCCAGTCTTTTCTGCTTGAGAGCTTCTAGATCCCTCACAATGAGATTTTACTCACCTGCCACATTTGTCTCACATTGCATCAGTTCTGAGCAAGCTGGGGGTCATGATTGGCTGAGAAGTGCTCGTTCTACACAAACGTCATCGATATTGACCACCTCATCCTCATAGTTTTTTCATGGTCTGCTCGAACGGCAGTCATCTAAGCTTAAGCTTAGCATTCAGCCTAAATTCGAGACGGTGAACGCCGACACAGAGTCGTTTGAAGAAGAGAAGAGATGGAAAGTAAGTTAAGCAGTACGGAGTAAGACCGACCACTCCGACTCGGCTCACTTGCCATATTTTGGGCATGCACAAGCTAGCTCATCTACGACCAAGGAGTACCTTGCTTGCCTCGCATTGTGCTATCAGTGCTAGAGATGGAAGACTGGGCAGGCACCAATACCAAGAGGACGTGCACACCATGCATTCTTCCATATTTGCTACTGCAATTCATGATCATCGTTGATGCTTGTCCCAGCTGAAGCTTGCTCGCTAGGGTGGGGTCTCAAAAATGGTCCAAGAAGGACCATGTTACTATGCTCGCTCAAAATCGACAGCCCGCCCGGGGGCCAATATGGACATGTCCAAGATTCGTGCCGCCCATGACTCCAGATAACGCCACCATGCCTCCTGGTATCCATCGCTAATGCCATTAGGTCGTGTTCATGTCCTCGTACTGTTCGTTGCCCATTTGATAGCCGCTGTGAAGCATCGTTCTGTCCTGTCAAAAATGCAATATTCGATCCTATACCGCCGTCAAGTTGAGCTGTGACCTTGACAAATGCACCTGTTTGCACCCGGAACGCCAAATCAAGAAGGAATGCAAACGACAGCCCCACATTCTCATGGTCCGGGTTCGTCCCGATGGTTCGTGTCTTCATCACTTTATAAATGCAATGCAAAGCACCCTCGTTAACTAGTATCTTCAGGTGACGCTGGGAATAACGGGGAGTTCGAAGAGAATTGGATCCGTGGCTTCAGCGTGCCGAGGCTCATCAGGGATCCTGGGTCGTGAAGTTTTGTGGTGGAGATCATCCCTGGCCGAGGAATCTGTGAAACAGGTTGTGCCTGAGAAAGTCGTCTCACCCACACTCCCACCACAAACAGAAATCGTTTCGTTACTACTACGAGCAGATGAGGCTGGCTCAGCAGATTGAGGCCGTCCAGGCAGGGAAATTGAGGTAGATCGAGGGCTAACCTCGGGCGACTCGCTTCTAGCGCCCAGACCCAGTCTCGCACCACTGTTGCGTGGCGTGCTCTCTGATAATGAACGTCGCCAAACTGGTAGTCGGAAAGGACTTGGTGATTTCGCGATGATTGTAGGCGCTAGTGTCATGGTACTTAAGCAGCCAGTAGCTTGCTCGTTGCTGACGTCCACAAACCGTTCGTGCCTACTAGTTGTACTCGTTTGACCTAGGCTAGGGATATCATTTTTGACAGGGGAAAGGCTTGTTTCCGCTGCATCTCCATCGTATTTCCGCTCTTGGTCGGCTATGGGTTCGAAAACCAGAGGGTCTGCATCGCGATAAGCCCTGTCGTTCGGCCGGTATACCACAGTCCGCTTCATTTGCTCGTCAATGGATGGCTGCTCAACATTGTACACCGGCCTGCGCCCACGGTGACCCTCCGCTCCGGACGCCGAACTCTCGAAATCCTGGTCTGACGATATTGGATAGGTGAAGGTCCAATCTTCCTTTGAGCTCTGTGGTGAGTACAGGAGCTCTTCTTCTTCCTGCTTAAAGCGTTCCAGATCATCACGTTCGACTGCTGCGTTGGGATCGATGTAGTGTTTGGGTTCTGTTCGGAAAACCGCGTGCGGCCGAGGCGGAATTTCTACCTGTTGAGGAGGACACATGTCAGGTTCTGCTGGGAGAGGGAACAGTTTGACAAGCTCCTTTGCCGACAAGCGATCTCGTGGTCTTTGAGAAAGACAAATGCGGACAATGTTTCGGAACCATTCAGGCACTTCGGAAGGGAATTCGTCTGTCATAAGCGGAGGGTCGTGTCTTTCTGGTTCATCGTCGTCCATAGCGAGAGCCCACAGAGTCATGCCGAGCTGATACAAGTCGGACTTCTCACCAATATACATGGAAATTCTCTGGTTGCTAGCAATCTTCTGTGCAATCTCAGGAGGCTCCCAGCCAACTGGACAACCACGCCTGTTAATGTCGATGATCTTCGCGTCGTTTTTCTCATCGACAACAATATTCGAAAGAGTGAAGTCACCTTGCACATACCCCTCCTCATGAATGTCACGAAGACCGATTATCGCTTGACGAGCCCAAAGCTCGCGATGATGCCAAGGAATTCTACCTCTATCGTCGTATAGAAGATCCACGACGGCACCTCGTTCGGCATGGCTTATGAGAAGTCCTTTGACAACCTGTTTGTGATCATCCAGGATGATGGCTTCGAGCTTAATGACATTCTCTGAATCTTGCAAGGCATGAAGGGCATTGATCTCGTACAGGAATTCGTCAATCGTATCAGGACTGGGAATCTCCTTCTTGATGTAGACCTTGCTCTCGTGCCACACTCGGTATACAAATCCTGATAGATGTGCATCGAAGGCGATGTCCTTCTCACAAAGCTCTAGAGGTTTGGAGGTGTGATTCTCATCATCAAGGATGTGCCTGACCATGCATCGAGAAGGGTACTGAATGATCTCATTCACATCCTCGGTGACATGTACGTGCAAACGGCCTTCACTCGTCTCGAGTTTGAGGTTGGTCACAGTCTCGTAGAATTGTATGTCCGGTAAAGACTCACGGATCGCTTCGTAGACAGCCAAACTTTTGTCGCGTTGAAATTGTAGCTCTCTGAGGTCGTTTTCTAGCGAGCCAGGCTCAGCATCACGGTAGTCGCAGGACACAGTGACTCTCCGCCACCTTGTGGGTGTCTCAGCATATGTTACGAAGAACTTCTCTCGATCAGACTTATCACGGAAGTGCATGCTCAAGTTCAAAATCCACCGTGTGTCGAGTTCCATCTGCAGTTGAGCTCGTTGTTGCTCATCGTCCATCCACGACACAGACGATGTCCTCGAATGAGGCCGAGAAGGTCGTTCCTCGTAGTCGAAGACACTGTCATCGTGTATTCGATCAGGCCCCGGTTCTGTATCGTCCGATGCGGCAAGAACGTCGATCGGAGCAGTCTCAGACGGTGCGGTCTCTGTGGTCGAAGCCACAGCTGGGGCTGATGAATGGTATGGGTTCGTAGGAGGAGGCGATGATCGCGCCCTTAACCTTCTAACGCTACTGGTCGAGACGTGTCGTGATGCAGATACGGTCCGCCTTTCTTGGGGCAATGGTTCGACAGGACATAATCTCTCTCTGCGTTCCGAGTTCTGTCGTCTGAAAGTAGCCTGCCGCGGCAAGCCGGTAATTGGCCGTTCCTTGTCCTTCGATGGGCGTGGCAATTTCTGTTGGTCGTTCGACAAGACCGAAGGCCACGGTGAGATGTCATCACAGCCATCATCAATCTGTTCCGGACTCTGAGAGCGTGACTCATCTCTGACAAAGATGGAATGAAGCCTCTGCATCAGCATTGACTTGAAGGGGAAATGGCGGTGTTGAGGTTGGTCCGGCGTCATTGGCCGGGGCGGCGAGGTATGTCTATTTCCCAAATCCATTGTGCTCAACTTGGCCAATGGCCATTCGCCGTCGGACAAGCACAAAGTGCGACGAGGCACAGGCTAGAAATACCGGTATGCGCATCTGAGGTAGCACGATATTTGATGGGTGGGTTAAGAGACTCGAATGAAATCGAACAGGAGACTTGAGTGTCGGAGTATTGCTCGAGGACTTGAGCTGATTTGATGCTGAGCAGATGTCGTACCACCGAGCTCGTTGACTGTAGTCCCTCAGTAATCCTCCAAAGCGGCTAAAGCAACGAGAATGATGTCTGTGTGTAATGGGATGCAGCAGAATGGCAGTTCTCGTGCTCCGATCTATTGCTGCTGAAGCCTGTAAGATAATGTTCGCAGTCGTCAAACGATGCTGAATTGCTCAGCGATGTGAATTGAGAAGCCCTGGGGACTGTCCTCATGAATATTGGCCCAGCAAAGAAATCCGACGCACACCAAGTGGGGAAGAAATCTATGCCTAACGTTGCCATTTTTCAAGCATCCAGGGTTGCATGCGGGCTAAAGAATTGGCGTCACTCAGGTCTGTCTTGCTTCGCTGGATGAGGCGGCAGACGCCGAGAGTGGCTTTGCAGCAATGCTTTGTGCCTTCGACTCCTTCACCATAAAACAAATCTGCCTTCACCGCCTACCGACGAGCAAAGTCCATATTCATATGCGGGCTAGCTCCCTTGCCTGGCGTGTCGCGCGGATGAAGAGATTGAAGCCACAACTACCAGGACTACGGTGCATGCCATCGATGTGGATAGACTGGAGTTCTGGTCTGAGTCTCTAGTATGATGCATTATGCAGGAGTTGAGGGACACCGCGATGGGACACAACGAAGAAGAATGTGAAGGTGCTGCCCGAGCCGCTTCCGAATTACTAACATGCAGCCCTTTCACCCAACAACAGCTATCGTGCTCACCAACGTTATCGTCATCGACAGCAGGATACAAAGGAAAGGCAGCGAACCATGACTGGGTATGAAGCTCCTGCCAGCGGCTCGCAGTCAGATCATCCAGCCCTACTCTAGGCCGCGGCGTCCCAACCAACTTCCCTTCGCATACCGGCTGGTCATTTGTGCGCCTTGAGCAGCTCATATAAGTATAGCATAGCGCACGCCGCAAACGAAGAATAGGCAAAGCCTGATGCTGGGCCTCGTATGCTTGTCTAGGATCCGGAGGTCGTTGCCTTCAGATCCTGTTCTGAAGTCGGGCAACGAGGTCTGTGCTGCCCCCCGTTCTGCCTCGTAACACAGACAAAACAATAAAGTTGCGGAGGTTCTGACCAGTCGTGCTGCAGCCTCTGGGGGCTGCCAACGCTCATTCGCTACTTCTAAACACAACTGCATTTATCCTTCCAATCTTCCGTGTGTCATTTTCTAGCGCTGAGTACACCTCACATGTGCATGATACCAGGTGCATCGCGTATTCTATCTATCACATCTGATCAAAGGTTCCGCAGTCCCGCGTCACGGCCCGCAGAGTAATCTGAGGCTGCCTTATTCCTTCATCTATGCCTGCGCTCAGGCCCTCGCGCATTCGACCAGTGTCAAATGGGCAGACCACACCTCATTGGTAGCATTGCAGTTGGGCTGCAAAGCACTCTTATAAAGTTTCCTCGTCCTGCAGCGCCTCTCTCCATCCTTCGAGTGACGATGCAATGCAGCAGTGCCATCAAATTGCGTGTGCACCAGCAATATTTTCTATGTCTGTGAGCTTCCGCTCACGTTCGGAGATTTCATCGGTGGCTTCTCATAACCAGAGACCTCGTCTCCCCACGTGTTTGGCCCACGCAGAAGAAGAAGCAACTCCGATCTGACACGACAATGCACCGTCATCGTGCTTCGACCGTCTTGCGCACGGTCACCACCATCGAGGCCAGCTGACGACGAATCTCTGCCACTATCGAGGCTGCGCCAGTTGACGCAGTTGCGGCTGAGCACAATCTCCACGCCATCAACGGCATGCTCGAAAGCGAGCATGGCTCGCCGACAAGAACGGCGTTATGAGTAGCACGATACGAGCATCAACGCACGGCCATTTTACTTCCGATATCGCATCGGTCCTTGTACTGTCCAGTGAGTACCGGGTCACTTGATCTGCCGATTCTATAGATATGCACAGCGACCCAATCTCCAACGAACCACATATCGGATCCTCAAAAACTGAATCCTAACCTCGATCGACTCAGCTAATGATGCAACTAAGCATCTCGGCGCGAACCAGACGCACGATTACACATTGGTAAGCATGCTACGTGTTCATGCGCTCGTTGGCTTCTATTCCTTTTCTATCGCTTATGCATGCACGAGTATGCAGCGACATCCCCGGACGCAACTGAGAAAAGTACCATGTCAACCACAACGGCGCTCTAGGCATCCAATGAGCATTCGAATCATCGACGACCACCCGCAGACGGCACCAAGTTGACGCGATGTTTCAAAGCTCCCCAAGCATCCGGTGCCCGCAAAAGTTGTGCAACAACGTACCGAAGCCGCTTCACACCTTCGGCGCGCTCACCGTATGTAGGCTGTTCGTCTATGCGCGGACCCACGTCTCATACTCGGACCTTGATCTCATCGATATACTCCAGTGAAACAAAGCCGACGACGCCCACGGCAATAACGACCGTGAATCATTTCTCTAGGGATGCTGCCTATGGAAGCTCCGGCATGAACTGCACCTGGCAGAGTGCCTCTGCGCCATACCACATCCACCCGCTCGCTTATGGGTCGAAGCTCGAACCCTAACTCCCTCCTTGATGTATCAACAACGTGTAACACTCACAAATTAATTCAGCATGGACGATCCTACCACACGAACCATAGCCAGAATCAGAGTCACATCCAATATGACGTCGTAGTCACATGTAGCAGACGAAACAACAATAGCCACGGACATGAAGCTAATCACCCTTATCACAAGGCGCGGATTGTGCCAGCCAGACCTACTCTCGAGACATGGTAGTAGACTCGGACGGCATGAAAGTGGACGCAGCACGCGTTCGACTTCACAGGTAAGCAGATC
Organism: Knufia obscura; assembly: GCF_036327395.1. NCBI lineage: Eukaryota > Fungi > Ascomycota > Eurotiomycetes > Chaetothyriales > Trichomeriaceae > Knufia > Knufia obscura. Next base: position 134,036 of record NW_027042708.1, read on the forward strand.
GATCGATACCTCTTGATAGGGTTTTCAGGAAAGATATGGATGTAAAGTGCAATCGACTTCTTTCTGTCTACCAATCTATTAATCATGTAGTAGCTAAAATATCTCAAATCAGACCCGGACAGCTGATGCCAGTGCTTTCCATATGTTACTCCATCGCTATGCTATGCAGAAACACTTCATCTTCGTAAATCCCAGTACTCCATAGTTCCGTTAGCCATAAGTCATAATCTGAGATAGAAATGTTCCAGCAAACGTCCATGAATTGATCGCCTTTTCCACCAAGTATGGCTGCATTTCTTCAAGATCAAGAAAGCTGACAAGATGTACATTCTGCCATAGCACATACGGATGGCACCGTGTTCCTCGGACTGAATGCAGCGACATTGACGACCAACAATGCTTGGTAGACGATATTTAGCTGGCCGATCTGAGATATCGATCGTCAGGTCGTAGATAAGATAGATAAAATAGAGAACATGGCATAAATGACGTGCTTCACAGTTTACAAGCAAGACCGTTGTGCCCCCAACTTGTTTGGGTGCTGTGCTCGAGCTTGTTCATTCTGTGAGAAGCATGCAAGTCGTCACAGTAGAAGATGATGACCGGCACGAAGAGCGCCAAGCATTCCGAGCTCCTTGATCGACCACAGCTATTGTCTCGGCACGAGGGGGTCTCGTGCACGGCGCCGAGGAATATTGGTCTGCTGGTGTTTGCCTAGCGGGGAGGAAAAGGCTCCTAGGATTGATTGCGCTCGTCGATCCGGCTGCTGTTCGTGCATGTAGACGAGTCTGCCCCGTACTGTCTATCATCCGGAGAGCTCTTTGCCCAATTCGTAGATGTTTCAACCACTCGTATTCTCAGTATTCTTATCATCGATCTCATCTCGCTCCATCCTCAAAACGCTAGGACTCGGACTTGGAGGTCGAACACTTCTCGGTCGTCCATAATCTTCTGATCGAAATCTCGTTCGTATAGCTTGATCGCACTGTAGCTCATCGTCATATGCTGTCGTAACCCCTTTCATCATGTCTAACCATTCCTCCCCGGCCAAACTGTTTGTGTCCGTGTTCTGGCACATCTGAACGTATTCCCAGTATTCGGGGTACCAGCCTGAGCATTCCCAGCCAATTAGTGCACGGACTCGCCCTGAATCATCGACCAGTATGTTGTTCGGTGTGAGGTTCCCATGCGTGAATTTGAGCACATACGATTGGTCGCTTGTAGGTCGTTTCTCGTGAACCTTCTCGACGCAATCGCCCCGGAACTCTTGCGGCTTGTGTCCTCGTCGAAGGTAGTCATGAAAGGCGTCTAATGTGTAGAACGGTCCGATCTTGCCGGGCCCAAATCTTCTGTCCAGGGCGGCGCCCATGGTCGAGTCTCCGATGACGAAATGCTTCGGAGGGGTCATCTTCCTCAGCTGTTCCATGAAACGTCCCATATCAGATACTATGCGACGCTTCTTGTCCATGCTCAGAGCAGACCAAACACTTTCCAGTGGTTTCCCTGGTATTGCTTCGTACTCGACAACTTTGCCTTCCGGCCGGTTGAAGATTGATATCACCCGGTAAGCTGGTATGGAAGTGTGCTTGTCTATGAGCTGTAGCGCTTGGTATTCCGTGCTCTCGCAGTGTGTCTGTACAATTCGGTTATTCGACATCCGCATCACCTCGTTCCCGCTGTGAGGATCCCTCTCCAGACTTCCGAAGTGCATACGCCACCGCAGCCCATATGGCAGCTCGTCGTATTCAGATTGCGGCTCTTCCATGTTGCCGCGACCGAAGCACCATAAAAATACCATGACGGGTCATTCGATGACGTTCGCATGCGCAAACACACAACACAGCCAACTTCTTTCTATCTCGTCAAAATGTTCTTCATGCGGGTCCTCTTCAAGCTGTGCTCATCTAATGTTTGTAATTCTGATCTTGTCCGAGTCTTGGAGTCACGGATGTAACCCTCCAGCAACCGAGGGCCCAAGTCTTTTGTAAGAGCCCAAGACGGTCGGTTATGTGACAAAAGTCTTGTCGCATTCCTCACTTTCCTGTTTTCTGTTGCTTGCGCCTCTTGTCGTCGGTCAATCAAGCGTCACCTTCCGGTCGTTGACACGAATCGGCGGAGAATGCCAACAGGAAGTGACAGGTAGCGGACGATGACCGAGGCAGAAGATGCATTCTATGTCTGTAAGATTTCGGTGGGTATGAGGTGTTAGAGTCTGCGGCGGTGTATTGCGGTGAGGAGTGAGGTCAAGGTAGTTGTATTTGAGATTAGATCATGCAGTAAGAAAGCACGGTCCTTTGCCTAGTTACTGAGGAAAGAGCTGTTCAAGTGCATCAGTCAGTCGGCCTTTTGGGGTATTTTAGTGTTATGCAAGGTGCTGCAAGGGCTGCAAGGTTGAAGCCGACCCGCGACGAGTCGGATAACCACTGTCACGTGTAGCGGTCAAGGGGGGCGGGGTATCATCCGACAGAGTCGCTCAACCCAGGGCGTCGTCTCTGATCTTCCATATGTATATTCATTAATTACTGGGAAGAATCAAGTAGGAGGAAAAGAGAGCGCAGATCAGAGAATTTCTTCTTTTGGACAAACACGAATTCGCTAGGTGAAAATAAATTTTATGCAACTCTTTTGGGTATAAACTACAGATCTTCACTTTGATCTACGATCTTATCGAGGCTCAGACTTCCACAGTCTGGGAGCTTCGTCAATGACTCGGCAGCCAAGGCGAAGATCCAGCTTTGTTCCGATGATGTCCTCCCCAGAGCGCGTAGTGCATTCCTTACACCTTCGCTTGGCTAATCTTGTTATCTTCTGAGCTCGAGCTGTCTCCTTGACTGCTCTTTCGCGGATCGCTTGCTGAGTGGTGCTTGATATTATTCCACTCCTCCTCGTCAGCCTTGGCATCGACGGTGTTGGCAGTGATGTCAATAGCTTCGTCCTCGATTTCCTCTTCTAGGAACAAATTGAGGAATAACGCCAAGAACGCTGTGACCGCGAATCCTGACTCCAAAACAAGCTCGATGGCGTCCATGAAGCCAATCAGAGCTCGATTGGGACCTTCGTAAGTGAACACGTAACTGAACCACGTAGGCACCAACGTTGCTCCATAACCCACACATAATGCCGCAGTGAGGATGAAACGGTTTCGTCGTGTGAATGGCACCGTCGAGATGATGCGAATACCTGACACTGCGACAGCTGCGAAGAGGAAGGTTGTCATACCACCCAATACAGGGCTTGGGATCGCCACCAATGCAGCAGCGAACTTCGCAAAGATACCAGCCACGATCAAGAAGAAGCAGGCACAGTAGCCAACCTTCCTGTTTGCACATCTGGTCAAGGCGATAACTCCGTTGTTTTGAGCGAACGTCGACATCGGCGTGATGGTGGCCAGGCAGGCAAGCATGCCATTGAAACCGTCGGCCAAGACACCGCCCTGGATCCGGGAGTCGAACAATCTGCCCTCGACCTCTAGTCTCGAGACATCGCAGGTAGCAGTGATATCGCCGATGGCTTCCATCATCAGCACGAGATATACCGCTATGAACGGCAGTATCATCGGCGGGTAGACGGTCAATGGGAAGGTTTGCACCCAGATGAATGAAGCGACTGGCGCAGCGTTGATTCCAGAGTCGGAGAAGTATCCGCAGGCAGCAGCAACAATACAGCCGACCAGGAGACCAATGACCACAGCGCAAGACTTCATGATTGGTGCCCCGAAGCGTTCAGTGAGGATAATCGTCACAAATACGAGGAACCCGAGCCCGATGAACTGAGCTGAACCCCAAGGGGCCGCCATCGGTGCATTGTTGCTAGGGCAGAGTTGGTAAGGACCAGTGGTGGGACGCGAGGAACAGCTGCCGTTCGATCCTGCCCAGTTCTGGAATCCACTAGCGATGAGCTTCACACCAATAAGCATGACTGTTGGCCCAGTGACCAGAGGTGGGAAGACTTTCTTCAGCACTTTAGCTGGTGCGAATGATAGACCAATTTCGAGCAGCGCGCAGAGGGCCCCCGTTCCAAGAACAGCGCCATAGCCTCGAGGACAAGCCAATTTAGTGCCGTCGGCATCGGTTGGGCAGTAGCCATTGGCGTACATCTGCGCAAATGCGCCCTGCGCGACAGGAATCGTAGCGAAAGACGTTCCAACCACGGAGATCAAACCGGTACCGACGTAATACCGGGTCTTGTAGATGTGAAAGCGCGTGATCTGGATGCTGGAAAGGATGCCGCACACGATGAGTGATGTAGAGACAAGGTAGGAAGATGTGGCGCCTCCGAGGTTTGCCCCACCCGTGCCGGCCAGGATGATCGGTGGCGAGATGATACCAGCAAGCATAGCCAGGGCATGCTGAAAGCCCAAGAGCAAACTGAGGAGCAAAGGCATCTTGTCGTGCAGCCCGAAGAATGGTGCTGCTCGTCGCGTTTTCTTCATGAAGGGGAGGTTTGGCCTGAAGAGGAAAGCATAGTCGTACTCTCCGACGAGGCCATCTCTCGTTGTCAACGATTTGATGATCCTTCCTGGCCTTTCTTTCAGTCTGTCCATGAATGGTCGCCTCGGCGCGCCCATGTCAGGACCAATCTGATCCGGGTCGAGTTGATTGCCGCCCATAGTGCTGATTTGTGTCAAGCCCTGGTGCTTCTTCAATGCAAACGAGGCTCGGCGGAAATTTCAACTGTAATCACTTTCAAGCTCGTTGTGTCAGCTTGAATGAGGTGAGCCGCAGGTTATTGTGTGGTTCTTGCCCTGTTCGTTGGAAGGGAAAAGAGTGTGTTCCAAGTTGAGCACGCGATCACTGATATATCATTTCTTACCTCTGATACCGTCGCCTGCAATTGCAAAAATTTCACGATGGTGAATCAAACTGATAAGCCAGGCTCTGAAAAGGCAATGACCGTCACCGCGGCTTGTGGCAGCAAATCACACAGATTCGATCACTTCAGTCGGCAGGTCCCAGCCGTTTGGAGAGCTCTTGCCAGGTCCGAATGGGGTTAAGAGTGTCGGCAAGGACAGTCTTGGGACCTTGTGTGTTCGTGGAAGGCGCCTGTGAAGCGTGGGAAAAGTTATGAGATCGATCTGGGTCTTCTGATGTGTTCATAGCAGGGAGATAAGAGACCAAAGGTAAGCGAATCACGTTTGTCGCAACGGCGTACTGTGATTCGTGATGTAGATAGGAAGTGGGCTATCGAAGGCCAGAGTATTGGTCCGCCAGTCTCCCTTGTCGACGCTCCAGGTTCGACTAACTCATTTCGGGCTTAGCTTGAAGCATAATTTTCATGCATGCACTCGGCTTGAAAAGTAATACTGGAGCTGCAAAAGGAACCGGAGGGCTCCGACCATCAATATCAAAAGAGAGCCTCATCGCAAGTTCATCGTCCCAAACGTTTCAAAGCGGGCATCAACTATGCCGGCGCTACCTTGCTGTGAGGCTCACCTGCGAAGCTCGAGGCAGGTCAGAAACCATGGCTGGCTGAACATCTACCAACGACGTAGAAAGAAGATCGCGCAAGGAAACACGATTGCGCAGGTGGTGTGTTGCCTGTCGTGCTTTGCCTGCCTTGTCACGTCGACAACTACAGCGTATCCCGAAACACAACATCATGCGGGTAAAGAATATTCCCAAGCAGGTCGCCACCTCAGGAGAGGGAATCAACGGTTTTTTGCGTTGCGGCCGGCTCACATTGTGGACTGAATGTTCATGAATGAAAACACCCAGGTCTCTTTATAGACACCCTTCCTTGTGATAGCGATCCTGAAGAGGCGCCTGAGGACGTGACAGCTCCCTAACACAGAGAGCGACGGAGGTGGAGAGCCATTTTGCGAGCTCTGATGAGTGGCGTCAAGCTGTTCGAGCTCTGGCTGACATTGCGGCTTGAGCGAAGATCTGACAATTAAGCCAATGTACTTGAGATATCATTATGAATAGTGAATTCGAAGCAGGAACGAGCGAACTTGTCGTACCACGCGACGATGTGAAATCGCTAGCGTGTCACTTCCGCGCATACGTACTGTAGATCTCACTGACGTATGCTGCACCGTAGCGAATTCGCTTGCTTCCCAGCCAGTTACGTCTACTAACCAACATCCAGATGTTATCCACACTTTTCTCTGCCCAGTATGTCATCCCGTATCTTTCTGCTGCCCGGTACCTTGCGTATGAAAGCAAGCAAGTTCATGGCGGGAGGGATCAATCTTTGCTTTCCATGGTCAAGGCATAGACGCTCAACAATTCTTTAAATACGCAGGAGCAGCAGAACCGCGCTGTTGTGATGTGTCGACCAAATTCCAAATAGCCTCGCGATGATATCTTCACATTCTTTGCAAGCCCAAGCATCACAGGCGTTGAGCCACCTCAAAGCTTCTTTGCAACCTAATTTCTATCGACTCCATCTTGGCTACTTCGTCACTGCTATACTCGTCTCATCAGCTATACTATGGGCTGCAAATACGGACGACTTCCACGTTCGGTATGTCGACGCTCTGTTCCTCTGCTGCTCGGCGATGTGCAATGTTGGACTCAACACAGTCAACCTTGGCAGCCTCAATGCCCTCCAGCAGTCTGTTCTGTTCATTATGATGCTTATGGGTGATTTAAGCTTGGTAACCATTTCTGTGGTTGTTATTCGGCGTCACTACTTCGCAAAGTACATGAAGGAGTTCATACAGCATTCCAAAGCTGGGCGAAGGATAGCGGAAGACGTAGAGAGGAGCGACCACGCATCCACAAGCTCGACTGAATCGACTTCTATGCTACGACCGAGACGGCAACAGCTCTTCCAAAATGGGCAGACGCGACCTTCAGTGAAGAAGCCACCCCTCGGTCACGTTCGCTCCCAACATGCCTCTGGATATGGAGGCTTTCCTACTCCATGGGACAGCGGTCTCTCTCGAAAGCTCTCTAGATATTTACACACGAAGCTTGGCGGTGACCAGACCCCTAAGCATCCATATCTTTCTTCCGAGCCGAAGCTGGATCACAAGGGTCGTTTTCACTCTTTGACTCGTGAGCAAGAGCAAGAAATAGGTGGTGTGGAATATCGTGCTCTCCAGCTTCTTACCTGGCTTTTGCCAGCTTACGCGATGTTCTGGCTTCTCCTTACCATTGTCGTGATGACGCCTTACGTCCTACACACCAATGCAGGCAATGTGATCAGAACATCACAACCAGGCAACCTCAATCCTGCTTGGTGGTCTATCTTTGCCTCCGTTTCGGCCTACACCAACTGTGGTCTCAACCTCCTCAATCAAAACATGATCCCACTCAACAACAACTACCTTATCCTTATCTTCACTGGCATGGTCATCCTCACCGGCAACACACTCTACCCCGTCTTCCTCCGCGGCAGCATCTGGCTCCTTTCAAAGCTCGTACCAAAGGGTTCCGAAACGCACCACACCCTCATGTTCCTCCTGCACCACCCACGACGATGCTACCTCTTTCTCTTCCCAGCCAAGAACACCTACATCCTCCTCCTCACCCAAATCGCCATCAACCTCACGGCCTGGGTCCTCTTCATCCTCCTCAACATAAACTATACCCCAGTCGACCCCTCAATCCCACCCGGCCTCCGCATCTTCCAAGGCCTCTACCAAGCGCACGGCCTCCGCGCCTCAGGTTTCTACATAATCAACATTTCAGACGTCGCCCCAGCCCTCCAATTCTTCTACATGGTCGCAATGTACATCTCCGCCTTCCCAATCATTATGTCCGTGCGCACAACCAACATCTACGAGGAACGCAGCATCGGCCAAGACGACGAGAGCAAATCGCAGGCCGCGCTCAACGATCAAGATAAACGGGAGAAGGCTGATTCAAATCTAAGGCAGCACTTGCAGCGCCAGCTAGCGTACGACCTCTGGTGGATAGTCGGGTGTGTCTGGCTCGTATCGATCATTGAGCGCGATAAACTGGCGCCTTCGCCACCTGCGGCACTTACGGTTCAGGAACCGAGGTCGCTGCCTAGTCCGCACCCGGCATTCAGCAATGGACTCTTCGCCATCTTATTCGAGACTATGTCGGCCTATGGGACTGTTGGACTCTCACTGAGCGTGCCGTACGACGATTACAGTTTTAGTGGCGCGTGGCAGTCCGCATCGAAGCTGATATTGATGATGGTTATGTTACGTGGTCGGCATCGTATTCTGCCGATGGCTATTGATCGTGCTGTGTTGTTACCTGGACAGGGTACGATGGAGGAACTGGATAAGAAGTTTAGGGCCCATGCGGAGACGGAGGGTGAATGGGAGCGGGATGAGGAGGAGATTCGCGAGGAAGAAAGGGGGAGTGATGCTGAGGATGGACAAGCGTCGGCCAAAGGTGGGAAGTCACGCAGTAAGCCGGCGAATTCTGCAAAAGGGAAAGACGAAGATGAGGATGAGTAAGGGGTACCGTGAGGGTATGTTGCGATGCAATGCCGGCCCTACTCAGTTGAACATATTTGACGTCAGCTACAGAGCACGGAGCACTGATTGCACCGGTACCATCACCAGTGCGTTCCTGTCACAAGTGGTCTGTCATGCGTCCCTTCGCATCACCCAACTAATGTATGCTCTTGTGCCTACGCAACAATCAATTAGAAGGGTTCATGCCATTGATCGAAGCAAGGCCGAAGATACCTCAACGACGCTACTGCTCGATACAACCCACATCGTCTCAGCTTGCCCTCGTCGCAAAATTGCCAAAGATCAAGGCTTTACCTATGTCATTCCGGTTCATTGATGCAATGGAGTCCTCAACTGCTAACATGAGGTGAGTCGTCCTGACCACGAGTTCTACAGATAGTCAGTAGCCGGATATTACGTGGGAAAACCAGTACTTACCTTGAATTTCCAGATCACAAACCAGAGGCTCGTCGTCCATGTCAGCGCTGCAACGCCCGGCGGCCGCCGTGTTACGTCTGACCAAGACGCGAAGGCCGACGTTCTTCTTGTAGTCAGTCCAGAGGATGGTCGGATCAGTGCGGAACGCCGGAATTCGAGCAGTAGGACTCTGCTCAATCACTTTGTCTGAAGTTCCACTCTTCTCTGCTTCATATAGTTCATTGCACCTGTCAACCAGCCAATGCCGCCACACCCGTATTGTTCCTTGACCAGGTTCGACTATGTTCACCGTGCTCAAGAATACGCCTCGCCGTGGTCCAAGCCTGACGAGACTCCCGTAGGCGCAGAACTGTCCGAATAGTTCACCTTCATCCAGGTTTATGGTGTGAACAATCTTCTTCGTGCCTCCATCTCCCGAGTTCCTATAGACAGGTGTCGTAGGCGGAGCAGTTTCAGTCCAACCATCGACCTGAGTAGCTCCAGTATCAGTTGGCGCCTGCGCCAGCACTGGTGTCGCGCCAGCTATTCTGCGCATGGGTATTGTGCCTTCGACATCGGGATGCTCCGGTCTGAACCTGCTGTACAGAGCTCCGAGTTTCCCCAGACGACCTGCTACCCCATCACAGTCTTCGTAGAGGGAGCCCTCTCCCTCATGCTGCGACGAAAGTCCATCTGTGCCCAGATACTCGCAGAACAGGTATGGCTTCGTATACCGCCTTGATGGGTGGAAAGCCTCGAGTAGGATCTTGTATTCTGGAGCAGCTGCCGCCAACAGTAGACGGTAATGGAGTATTCGCAGGACAAGGTTGTGCACTTTGGTACAAGTTAGGGTCAAGGGGAGAAGCGACTCGGTCGTGAAGGGTGTAAAAATGTGCACTAGGATCTGTCAAGCAAGATCAGCGCGACAACATTCGCCGGACTGGGCGCGACTACCTCTGTAGGAAGGTCGAGGAGCTGCATCTTCCCTTCAGCCATGGCTGGGGGATGCTGCTCAGGTATCCCGGGCAGAAGGAGGCTGCGGTGAGCAGTGTATGCCTGGTTTGCAGATGCTTCAGTGGCCGGGACGGGCAACTGAGGATGTGCAAGTTCTATCTGCTTCTTGCGACGGAGAGTATGTGGATCGAGCTGGTGTCAGTCTGGCTGAACAGCAGTGAAGCTGCGGCATGAACATTGAAGCCCCATCTCATGCTTGGGAAACGTGAGCCGCGGCGCGTTATGTCATTGCATATACGCCGATAAGGCTTGACTACTCCAGGACTAGAGAGCCCGCTAAGTTATAAGCTTATCCGTGCCTACCAGGCCACTGCGGACAACCGTACACTTGCTGCTTAATCACGACATCGAGCCGTTGCAGCAGTCCATCTTCGCATACCTCAACTGTCTCGGAGAACAATTCATCGACACAATATACTCAAAGCAGCGTATGTGCAGGTCATGAACCATGGACTTCGTAACCAGCATGGTAAGGCGTGGCGACCATCATACGTTGCCACCGCAGAAATCATCCCTTTGTCAAGTTGTGTCTCAGGTAACCCGTCTAGCCATGCTGCCATATGTTCAGACGCTGCCTTCGAATCACAAAGACCTGTCGAGCTCTATTGAGACACTGCCAGCGGAGTATGCCTCGGGTTACTCCTTTGTGCCTCATCTGGTCTTTCCTCGAGCTAGCCGGTACTTTGGTAAGTGTATGAGCACGCACAGGCCGGCGAAGGTATGCTGTTATCTCGCACCATGACTAACATGTTGCTTCATACCATCTGACACACCTCGGAGGAGAAACGTGCCTGTCTCTCGACTTCAGCGTGATACTCAATACAATTGACGAAGTGAGAGGTGTTGTTGGACTGTACGAATCGCCACAATGTCCGCCACCCCGGAGAGAGAAGAACTCAGGTAAGTCGCCAACGTCAACACAGAGAACAGAGCAAGGATCCAAAGCGGTCATGAAGCAACGGGCGGCAGCCTTGACAGTGGTCGATACGAGGCCACAAATGTCGATGCAAGAGCGTTGCGAGGACGAGGTGGTGCTTGTACACGGTTTGTGTCCACCTTACCGGTTTTGGCAGGTCTCTTGCCATGGTAATCACACGTGCATCCAACCTGAGGAACCCCTTATGCGTGTTTGCGGCGTGTGTCAGCGACGCAGAAGAGGGCGATTGACAGGTTAGGGCAAACACCGTCCCCCGTACCGCTCGTTGGGTGGCTCTATCAAGAGCGCCACAGGATATGGTGTCATCGCAGGGATGAGCAAGGCTTTGGTCGTGACTGACGCTCTCATTGCTGCCGTCCAGTCTGCACATCTGTCACGAACTATGATTGTGTTTGATTCATGCAATGGTATCGTGCATTCCGTTCCGTTTTAGGGTCGGTAAGTCATACCAACGAGCCCGCTGCTAACATTACTGACAGTCGAACGGCAACACTGCTCCCCTATGAGTTCGATGAACACAAGCATTAACATGTCCTCGGCGCAAACAGAGATAGAACCATCGAGCACGAGGAGTGCATTATATATACACCGACACCATGGCCGTCTCCTTAGTATGAAACCCACATTCATATATACATTTACCAGAATAAAGCTTGAAGAAGCATATCTGCCCAATCGATCATATACACGGACGGCCATTAGCCAAAACCAGAGACAGCCTGCAATCATGTGTTATACTGTCCTCAAAACCCGCTCACAATGCGTGTTCGGACATACCCTTGATATGGCAATGTGTTGGCGTCAGTGCCAGCTCGCCTCGCGCGAATCAGCTCGTAATGAGGACTGGAATGATCGCTGCCCGACTGGCCCAATGTCGTTGGCATACTTAATGATCCCGGACGCGGCAAATGCCATAGTCGAACCATCTACCAACCCATGTCCTCCGTGTGATGCTATGAAGGCGGGACTTCGCTCACGATGGGAGGCAGTGACAAAAAGCTATGAGGCTGTAAAGGAAAACCTTGAGCTGAGGCAACGTGGGCTGCGGGTTGATCAGGAAACCCTGGCAACCTGGGAACCTGGCTCAGAAGGCCACAAGGTTTTCACCAGTAAAGTCAAAAAGCACGAAATCGGGTTGAAGGAAGCTCAGAAACTCATGACCGCGGCCGCATCGAAGCTCAAGGACGTGAACAACGAACCCGACTCGCCCGCTCTCGGGGTATACGAGAAAATGCAGGAAGCAATCGTTGGCAGTTGCAACCCAGAAGCCAGCAGGGTCTTCTGGTACGGGCCGGTTGCCGAGATAGAGGATACTATGGCAGAAGCAGGCATCATAGATCCTCCTCCCACTGAGTTTCCCCCAGCAGAGGTATTGCAGCGTCACGGGGAAGGCCCGCACGCGATCATTGATTGGAACGCATAGGTGCTCGCGCTATCACGGGCCATAGCTTCGACACACCAGCAGCAGAGTGATAGGTACAACGCCGCGAGCGGTGGGACGACCTGTCGTTTTCCGGTATGTTTGTGACTATAGCAAGGTTGAACTACCGGGCTTCAAGACCTCAAGGCCAGAAGGGCTCGAGGGAATCTCATCGCGAAGCATGAGCTTGACGTTGCTTCGTGTTGGCTGATCGACCATGAAGTTGGACTCACATTCCTTATGCAGAAACCAAACGGAACATATAGTGCCATACTTCGATAGCTAGAATGAAACATCTTGTGCTGCCGAAGTGAATTGCTGTTGATTCGAGTCAAAGGACGCACCGTACTACGGGAAGCTACGTTGCGCGTAAGACGACGCGTTGGATTTTAAGCGCACCCGTACGCTCATAGCACTATCTTCATCTTCATCACTGCGTGCTATTGATTGTATCAAAGGTGATAAGTTCGCCCGGAATCACGAGAAAGAGCTTCTGTCGACTTACCGACTACGTGTAGACAATTTCGGGTATGCCTTCTGCTCATTGAGCCTTGGACGACCATTCATCAGGTACTGTATGGCTAAAGAGAACTACACGAGCAACGGTACCCCCTCGGACTTGTCAAAACAGTGCTCCTCCAAAGCACGGGCGGCTTCAGCATAAGTGGTCTCTTCTCACTTGTGCACCGGCATGATTGCGGCTCCCTGGTCTTCTGACACAAATTCAAGCCACAAGCTATCGCATCGATCGTGCATTGAGGACATTTCCAGCTGGGTCAGAATTTTTGAGAGACTCCGCAACGCCGGCGGTCTGGACATCCTCTCCGAGATGACATGTTTTGAGCGAGTTCGCACAACATCGCTTGTGCTTTTGAGGGACAGGCTTGCTACAGTGTCCCAGTGCTTGGGTCTCATGGCGAAAGGCAACATGTCTAGATTTGAAAGTGGTCTGCGCGGAAAGGCATCTCTGGTCCGAGATATCACGGATGGGCGAAGAGGCAGAAGAAGGTCTGCTCAAATTCGTCAAGGGAAAGGCTCTGGGACGCCCATTGAGCAGGCATTGGAACTTGGCAGATACGTGTTAGGGAACCGAACCAGTACCCGAAGAGTCGTGGTCATCGAGGAAGGAACTGTACGCTGAGTGGGTCATTGTGCAGCTACGCCTTAGGGTCTTAGTCGAGAGTTCCCTGATATTCAACTTTCGAGATATCAGCACTCCTGCTGCTGAGTCACTCGGACCAACTCAGTAGCGGGCCGTGTCCCTCTGACGAACCACGCATTGCACTGAGGATGCATTTGCAACTTTACTTGCCGGAGCAAAGCAGCATAAGTCGCATCTCATCTTCGATTGCGAATATGCATGATATGAGTAACCCGAGACTACTTGCGTTGAGGACGAACGATGCCGTCTGTTCTTGTGTTGCAATCGACCATGCAGCAGAAGCGAACACTCGCTGCATGACATGTTCCGGAGTATGCAGCAGAACAAACGCAAGGAGATATTGCTGCAGACTCGTCCTCTCGTCTCAGGTCATGGTGCCTCCGAGGCTCTCCTTTGCCATCGATATGAAGTCAATCTGTGTACCAGCTGCATGTATTCATGGTTGCGTTGGAAATCCTGCAGAGGCGATGACGCTGGTGTGCGAACAGAATGATAATGCATAGGTCACAGTTTGCGACAGACATGTCCGATGTCCTGTATATAACAGGGCCGTCGAGAGTCCAAAGGCAGTACCTCGCAAAGTCAAGGATTGAAGCAAAGCTAGTATTACATCCATACCACAGCCGAAAGTATCATATATATAAATCCAAGACACAGACGCTTAGTGCAACGTTGATCACGATGTGTTACACCGTTGTGATCGCGCATGGCAGATGCAATGAACACCCACCCGACAAGACGACGGCACAACTTTGTTGGCGCTTGTGTAAGAAGAGAGCCAAGGAGGCCAATACCTATGGTTCATGGGACGAAGTCTGTGAGAGACCTCAGCGCATGGCCAAGGTGGTGCTCACGGATGTGGCCAAAGTTACTGTCAATGCTGAAGATTGTGAGATTTGTGCCCACGTGGACACGGACACCATAGCCCTACAAGATTCTCTCCACGAAAAGAAGGAGGAGCTGAACGAGCTACACCAGCAAAGCGAAGATCTGAAGGAGGACATGGAAGAGTTACGTGGCTCCCGACTCAAGAAAGCAGAAAACGACTTGAATGCAATCCAAACAAGCGCCAAGGAAATGCAGGGAAGCATCGACGTACTCAAGAACCGCATCCGCGACAAAGAGGAAGATTTGAGAACCAAACATCTGCTAGCCACCGCAGAGGAAGCTGATACAGAGCCTGACTCCAACGAACTTCCAATTTACTTGAGAGCTCTAGTCAGCGACAGAGAGAGATGGGAACGATCTTTTCACAAAGACTGCCCAGAGCGTTTCCCAAAGAAGGACAGTGAAGCATGGAAGCAGCTCGATGGGGACGGCATACTTCCTGCCGGTGTCAAACTCCCCGAAAATCCGTTCCCCTTTTCTGATTACCTGTCTTCTCGGGAGGGAGGCGGAGCAGCAGACCGGGGAAGAAGCCCAGAGAGAGAAGGCAGCCCGGAGAGAGAAAGCAGCCCAGAGAGGGCTGAGTGGGGAAATCAACCAGGAGACCGAAGGGGATATGTCTTCCCTGACGATTCCAGTGACGATGAAGAAGAGGAGTAAGCGGTAATGCGGTGATGAATAAGAACGGGAGAGGCAAAGACACAGCTCGAACATGGCAGTCGTAATCTGAGATGTTGTGGACCGGTTTCGAGCTTCGGCATCAAGAATGTAGCTTCGCCATGCGGCGTTTTTCATCACGAGCTTAGATAGCTCACGGTAGCTGTGTACAACAACTTTCGTGCTGTATCCTTCCTTGCCTACGCATCATTGAGAGAGTTGTAGGTTGCTTATAAAGCTGTTCAATGAGCCTTGTACATTCAGCTGACATATTGACTGTGCTTTGCTTGACAAGATTCGGAGCCTGAAGTTGAAATGATCGCATTGAGGCGTGTAGCGAAGCACTCACCGACCAGAGAGTCACGTGACTCATGGCCTCAAGGTCCCGCGTGCCGTCTACGGTAGCGTGCAGGTACTCCGGACCGCTGTTCGTGGAGCTTCTTGCACAACTGCGACTTCCACTTACCACAACTTGCATTGTGCAAGAGCGCTTGCATTAATCGTCGTAACAATTCAGCTCGGCTATATTATCGCAACCCTGAGCTTCGTCGTCTGCAGTAGTGAATCCTGTTCGCTCGGCGCGTTTGAGCTGCAGATGCTGACCTCGGCTTCGGGCCGGAACACGGGTTTGAGGTAAATTTGGAGAGCGATGTGCTTGTATCGAGTTTTGGGTGGATGGAAGTCGTATGTATATTTGGACTCGTGTCAGGCCGCCTATATTCATGTTCTTGGCGTCGTTCCTCTGGTGAGTCCCTGCAGACCGGTCATCCTCGTGCAATACCAATGTGGAACCTTACCGAAACATCCTTGTCAGTTGCGGAGGAACAGGATCTAGACGGGCCTCACGCATGCCTTGGCGCAGCTGTGAGACTATTCCTTCAAGAAGTGACAAATCATCGATTGATGTGAGCATGGCTCGCACCTAGCTGAGCCAATGGCAAGACTGCAAACTACAAGGTACTCACTGGGCGTCAATCCTGATACGAGACAGAGACCATCTGGCCAAAGCCCTAAGCACTGAGGTTGGTGTTATAAGATGGCGCTGGGCCTCCACCATACAGAAGTTGCCTACTGACCTTCGAACATATACCAATACAAGGAATTGACCGATTACAGAAATGGCCACGAACGGTACGAACGGCGCCAATGGCGTCCACAAGCACTCCAACATTATTGCAGCGGCAGAGTTCGCCTTACAGGAGTATGACTATCTGATACTCGGCGGTGGTACAGCAGGCCTGGCTATTGCTGCACGACTGTCCGAAAATCCAGATGTGAGTGTCGGCGTTATCGAAGCAGGCAAGAACAAGCTTGATGATCCCCTCGTCGACACACCTGCGGCATTCCTCCAGATGTTCGGCAATGAGGAGTACGACTGGAAGTACATGACCACTCCCCAGGTCGGAGCCGGTGGTAAGAAGGAGCACCACATGGTCCGTGGTAAGATGCTGGGTGGCTCGTCTGGCATCAATTATATGATGTGAGTGTGTTTTATGTAATGCTAGAACAGAAATCTAACCATGGTAGGTACGTCCGCGGCTCTGACGCCGACTACGATGACTGGGCCTCTATTGTCGACGACGATTCCTGGTCATCCAAAAGCATGAAGCAGTACCAACGTAAGCATCAGATACTGGAGCCGATCGATGAGAAGGTCACAGACCGATCCACCATGCCTTTCGTTGGCGAGAACCACGGCACAAGTGGTCCAGTTCGCACTAGCTTCAATCCGTGGAAGCTTGACATTGAGGATGATGTTGTCAAGGCGGCAGACAAGGTCGTTGGGTACACCAAAAAGCCTCTAGACCCATGGAGCGGCGACCATAATGGCTTCTATCACACACTTGCCTCCATTAGCAGAAGCGGTGACAGTAAGGGGAGACGAAGTTACGGAGCTAGAGGCTACTTCGAACAGAACGCCAGTCGTCGCAACCTGAAAGCCACGACAGAAGCATTGGTCACCAAGATTACACTCGATGGTGACAAAGCAACGGGCGCAACCTACAAGCATGATGGCCAAGAATACACCGTCAAGGCCACACGTGAGGTCATCGTCTGCGGCGGCACCGTGGCTTCGCCACAGATGCTCGAGCTATCAGGCATCGGTAACCCAGATATCCTCTCCAAAGCGGGCATTGAATGCAAGATCGAGAACAGAGCCATCGGTGAGAACCTCCAAGACCATGTCGTGGTTGGGCTTGTGGCAGAGACCAAAGAAGGCATCGACACCCTCGACTCCATTGCACGTCCAGAAGTCATGCAAGGTGCCATGAAAGCGTATGGCGAGGACGCCAGCGGTCCGCTCTCCTGCACAAGCACAGTGCAAGGTTTCTTGCCCTTCAACAAGTTCGCCACCGGGACCGAGGTCAAGGATACCATTGCATCAATCGAGTCCATCGAAGACCAGACACCCTTTGCGAAGAAACAACGCGACACAGTCGTTGCACACCTGAAGGACCCCAATTCCGCAAACCTTCAGCTAGTGCTTGTTTGTGCGACAGCATCCCTAGCTGAGTCGCAAGAGGACCAATCGAAGCTTTTCCCTCCGCTCAGTGATCCCAATGATGCAAACGGAATCACACTTGCTGGCTGCCTGCAATACCCAGTCTCCCGTGGAAGCGTACACATTCGATCGTCCAATCCAGAAGATCAACCAGCCATTGATCCAGCCTGGCTTACCCATGAAGCTGACGTCAATGTGCTCGCTGCGATGATGAAGATGCTTGACCAGACTGTGAAGACTGAACCACTCGCGTCGAAGCTCGCCAAACGTGTTACGCCCGAGCCAAGCCTCGATCTGACCAAGACGGAGGATTGCAAGAAAGCCGTGCTGAACTGGTACATGTCAGAATATCACCCTTGTGGTTCCGTGGCAATGGGCGATGCATTGGACAGCAGGCTGAAGGTGAAAGGCGTTAAGAATCTGAGAGTAGCGGATGCCAGTGTGTTCCCTGGGAACGTAAGTGGGAACATTGTGAGTAGTGTCTACATGGTAGCCGAGAAAGCTGCCGACCTCATCAAGGAGGATTGGGATTATGGTGCCCTGAAGACACAGTAAGTCCGATGTCAGTAGACCTCGTGCGATGGGCCAGTTGGCGCAATAGATGCATGCCAGGTTTGAGCACGTACGAGCGCCCTCAATTCCTGCTAAGAAGGTCTTCCATGAAGGTGTGGACTTGTATCCTTCCGGGTGACACCACGTTCAGTCTCGATGTCTTGAGTGCTTGATAAGCTTGCGCTATGCTCAGCGTCATTTGTGAGCGTCTGTGTTTGCTTGCCGGTTAGCGCGTCAGCGTACTTCGCCTTCAGCTGGAGGGTCCTAGCTAGCCATTCTTGGGAGAAGGAGATGCCAGATGCTTTATCTGTGGTTGTGCGCGTGAAAACACAGCAAAGTACAAAGTATGTAATCTGCGCGTCGAGAACCCGTGAAGAGGAACTTCAAAAGACTGCTCGTTGCAGCCTGGAACTCAGGCTGGCTGCTATTATGGGGCACTGTGGTTACTCTTGTGGTCGCCGGACCCCACCGTATGGCCCGTGCTCAGTGATTGTTTGCCTCACCGTATTCGAGCTTCGCTAATGCCACCCATCTTCATCTCCTTCCTGCTCCTGACTATGTTCGATCGTTACCCCACCTCCGGGTGGACGACCAAAGTGGCCGCATCAGTGGTCAAGGTCGAAAGATTCCACCGTAGCGTTAAGGGCTCTCATGGGCCTCGACACCCTACACTCGCGCCCGGACTATTGCTTTGCGGCCTGCCCTTTATCGTGATATTCATTATTCTTGCTCGCTCTTGGCATTAGATGAATTAGAGGAAGGTCCTGCGAAATACCTAAAGGATATTTACTGGCCAATAAGAAGATACGAGCTATCTTCCCGGCGAGGCTGGCTGATACCCTACCACTTAACGCGTTGTCTAACGCGTTATCCAGCTTCCCGTAGTACGGTACGTTCCTTAAACTTGTTCCACCAGCAATTATTCGCAGAACCTTCCCATAATTTATCTTATGCCAAGAGCGAGCAAGAATAATGAATATCACGATAGGCGCGTCGCGTCCAACGAAGCATAAGCATTAATTCGGTCAATTTGGTTGTCCACCCGGAGCCCACATGTTCACTTGGTGTTCGACTTCCCACAGGATATTGCTATTACTCAGCAGGCGAAAGGCGTCTTCGCACACCCAGGCATAACTTTACACAAGCATTCTTTGGCACGTGAGTCGAGTACAAGTCGCGCCCTGCGACGCAAACCTAAACATGGTCTTCAGATCGCCAATACTAACTGAGCTTTCTTCACGGGCTCAAGATACGACAACCTAACATTCTTTACATCTGCGCTGTATACTGTGAGGCAAACCATGTTCCGCTCCGGATGTCGAGTAGCAAGGAGTACAGCACACGCTCAACCATTCAGCTTGACGTCACCACCTGTGCGCACAATGAAAACCCTCGGCCTGGTTGGCGGTCTTACCTACCATGCAACCCTTCTCTACTACAAGCAAATTAATGACCGTGTTCAGGAGAGGCTGGGCGGCGGCCACTCCGCCTCCCTTGTCATTCGCTCCTTCGACTTCGCCGACATCATGAAGCACTTCAACGGAGGCGATCATGGAGAGACAGCACGCCAGCTGGTGGAGGCTGCGAAGAATCTCAAGTTATCCGGAGCGGAGGGAATCGCATTGTGCGTCAATACAGGGCACCTGTTCGCTGATCAAATCGAGAAGGAAGTTGGGCTGCCGTTGCTACACATTATCGACTTTGCCGGTCAAGCAATTACAGCGAATGGCCTGTCGAGAGTAGCACTGCTAGGTACAAAGTCAGTCATGGACGGCGACTCCATAGTCGGACGCCTGCAACGCGATTTTGGTGTTGAAGTCCTGCTTCCCGATTCCGAAACCAGGCAGGCCATGGACGACGTTATCTTTGGAGACTTGGCGAGCAGTATTGTCAGTGAGCAGACGAGAAAGTTGTATATCGACACTGTCAACGAGCTGGTGAAGCAAGGAGCACAAGGGGTTATCCTCGCGTGCACAGAGCTGCAGTTTGTGCTCAAGCCTGAAGACGTGGGTGTGCCGCTGTTCGATACTGTTGAGTTACATGCTAGAGGCCTGGCGGAGTGGATGCTCCAGAAATAGTGCGGCGGCGCAGCTCGAACTTCAGCTATCGCGTAACTATCAACGACCTACCGTGTACGGGTGATCGCCTAATCTCACATAGGTTTTCCATGTAATCATTGTGATGCGACCATGGCGAGGAACACCCGGGAAGTGGTTAGCGTAGTAAGATTCGATGTTGTAATTGCATACGATATATCATCCCACACCTAGCGTGAAAGGTGTGTATGGGAAGAAAAGAAGCGCAATCTGACGATCGAAGACGGACCAAGTGTTCAAGTACAAATGCATAGCATGGTCGCGCGTCGCGGCGCGTGTACTTATGGTTGTCTAGTCTAGCCGTAGAACGCTCACTTTTGCGTATCCCAGCTCACCGTAGCGGCCACATGTTGAAGCTGTCTCCGCCCGGACGACCAAAGTGGCCGGTCAATAAGTTTGCAGACTTTGCTTGTCAGGCCCAAACCACCCTAGCTTTTAGGTTCGTTAAGCCCTAAAGACATGCCTAATAGGCCTGCGCTTTAGGCTTCTAAGCCCCAACGAAGCACAAGCATAAAAACGGCAAGTTTGGTTGTCCGGGCGGAGGCTGTGTGCCTTCCGTGTTCTAGCCTTTCCTCACCGTGAACTGTCTCGTAACAAGGATGTTTCGTGATGACCATTCATTGCGTGGCCTCAATTCCATATCCTCGCCACCTTCTCTGCGACCGGCGACTCCTTTTCGCTTCGGATGAAGGTATATTGGTCTTGGAAATGACGTGGTTATTTCTGCTGGATTTTGATCAACCATCGATGGCTGGAAAATCCGTTCTTCGTCGTCGTCGACAGTATGAGTCGAAAAGCCCTTTGAGGCCATCGATGTGAGCACAGGCTGCGGCGTTTTGCTCGATACATCTCCAGTGTGCCTTTGGTAGCTACCAGGGTATCCGGCATATTTGGTTTCCTTCCGTGAAGTATGTGCTTTCCGAGCTGTGCTATACAGCCCTGGCGCTGTGCCGATGATGACAACTATTCCAGTCTCAATTATTCCCCAAAATGCAAGCCAGGTGGAGCTGGGTGTACTGCTTCCTGCCCGAACGCCGATTGAGACTACACGGACAATGGCTGCTGCAATCGCCGCCCAGCCAACACAAAACAGCGCAATGATTCCAGCCTTCCTGACAGCAGACAGTTTCAGGTTCCAGATCAATCCAATAGGCAAAGCCATAATCATTAGATCGCTGATTACATCAACAGCAAAAGCATAATACAGACTGATGATTTGTGCTCGAGAGTCTCGGGCTGTTGCACAACCACCAACGGTGAACCATGCACTGATGCTGCTGCATGATGTGAAATGACTGACCACAGCGCCAATGAATGTCTGAGATAATATGAGCATCATAACACCAGCTATCTTTGATCACTCACGAGTACGCAAAATGCCACCACTCCATACCAGAGATTCCGATACTGCTTGTTCAATCCTATCAGTTTCCGATACAGTGACAACAGAGACCCTTTCACTAGCCACAGTGTGCACCAGAACAGCAAAGTGTTTGCGAAGAAGACTCGGATCTGCTCCATGGCGTCTTCAGCAAGCTCTGCGTACGGTGGAATCTCTCCCGATATGACTTTCGAAACCTTGTAGATTGTTTTCGCAATCTTGATGTACAAGATGGTCTGAACCAAAAAGCACAGAAAAGACAACAAGACGAGTACATCTTCGGCTGCTATGGCTTTCGGGCGTGTGATTCGAATGGCTATCCGTGCGACTGCAAAGCCAGACACAATTCCGATCATTGCATAGCTGGTGTTGAGCAACACATCGAGGCTGATGTAGTTTTGAGCTGCTGTCGATGCCATTGCGAGATTGCGAAAGGACGCTGCTACACAAGCTGGTCATTGTTTGAATTAGTGGAAACAAAAACCACGACCTCGAAAGGGCCACGACAAGTTATCTATCGACAGTGCAGGCGAAAATCCTTGCAGGCTCTGATGCCTGTCTGCAACCTCAGATTTACATCAAATTCACCTCAAGTTCAGGTCCAATTCACCTCAATTCACAATCGGCATGTGAAGACATTAGCGAGGATGAGCCAAAACTACACCTTGTCTCGGAGCGTTTTGCGGAGCAGTCGAGACCTGCGACTAGGTTGAAGGATGAACGATATTACCTCGACCAGGGCTATGTTGGTAGCGTCTGGATTCAACCCAAAACTTGACGCGCACTTGACGTGAACAACAGTGCGACGAGGCATACCTGAATCAAAGCAAATGCTAGAACGACAAACGACGGGCTACTCTGCACATGCGAATCGGTGACCATGCTTTTGGCTGATAGGAGCTACTCTGCTCGTGCTGTCTACTGCAGGAACAGTGTCGACAGCGGACGCTATGGAGACGAGGTCCTTTATCTTCGATGCTTGACCGTCAAAAGCTGCATCATGTCGCATCTTGGTATTGACTACTTGCTTTTGGGTCTGCAACGAACACACGCGATAGTGGAGGCGCTCATTGTTAGCGATCTCGAACAAGCTTTCGGATTGACGGTCCGACCACGCACGACGAACATCATTGTCGTGTATTTTAATGCAGACATTAATGAAGCTTGCTACGCTCATTCCTCTTCGTCTTGCGCCTCGAAATACCTGTCTCTGTTCGCATGCCTTCAGCTATCGCACTAACCGGGACATACTAATACTCCAAGACAATGGCGAATTCATCACAGACCATGGCATACCGAAGAGGAGTTCGCCAGTTTCTCAGTGTTGAGACCCCAGTCGCAAGCTAAGACCCCTGTCATTCTCCGATGTGACTCCAGCCGGGATGTTCTTTTGCTTGTATGCACCGGCGTTTGCGACCCTAGCTCTCCCACAAACGTAATCTGGGAATTCTTCAGCACTCGAATGATAGCTCGCCTGGACGGCATTGGGAGCGAATTCTGGGTTTACAAACACTGCACGATCGCATTGCGGTGATGTCGAGTAGTTGTGAGCTTGCATGTCCCCGTGAGAACGGCGGGGTCACGCCAACATCAAGCCTTCACGTTCGGGCCAAGGCAATACGAGGCTTACCCTGGTCAAAACACGAGGATTGCCACACGCCATCAGTGCCACGCCAATTCACCTTCATCAGCGGCCACCCCTCTCCTGGACTCTGCATAACGCTATGCGTACCTGCATATTGCTGACCAGCATAGCTTCTAACGAAAGACTTATCACCTTTCCATGCGTGACTTGCTCTACCACTCTTCTCAGAACCTGTGACAAGCCAGCCGGGTTGGTGTTACAAAATGAGGCTGAATACACGCTTGTTGGTCGCAGTCACATGTGGCTCCGCGCTGTGTCAAGAGACCTTTGAGCCAACAGACTTCAACATCACAGACGCTCTGCTTGGCTATGGCGTCGATGTCGCAGCTTTGCCACAACTGGCGTCCCTTGTCGAGCGCTCGTCTCTAGCAGGTTGCTCTATTGCCGTAAGTCTACCACAAGCCAAACAAACAAGCATCGCCAGAACGCTGACGTCCTTCATAGTGTGGTTCGCTCGGACTGCTTTTCGGCTCTCAACTGATATCGCGCAACACATCCGCCTACGATCAATTCACAACATCATATTGGTCGCAGCAACAGCAAGAACCAGACCCATACTGCATCTTCAAACCAGCCAAACGCGAGCAAGTCTCCATTCAAGTCCTCATCTCACGGCTCACACAATGCCCCTTTGCCATCAAATCTGGAGGCCACGCCGCATTCGCCGGCGCATCATCGATCGAGGGCGGCATTACCGTGTCGCTCGAGAACTTCAACGAAATCACTCTAGCCACTGATAAGCAGTCCGCCATCATCGGCCCAGGCAACCGTTGGCTCAACGTCTACTCAACCCTCCAAGAATCCGACGTAGTCGTAATCGGCGGCCGCGTTGCGAACATCGGTGTAGGCGGTCTCACCCTCGGCGGCGGAATCTCGTTCTTCTCTAACATCTACGGCTGGGCCTGCGACAACGTCCTCAACTACGAGCTCGTCACTGCCTCCGGGATTATCTTGGACGTCAACGAGCGCTCCCACCCAGATCTCTACTGGGCACTGCGCGGTGGCGGTAACAACTTCGGCATCGTCACCTCCTTCAACATGAAAGCAATTCCTCTGCCAGACGGCCTGATGTGGGGTGGCTCTCGCACCTCCCTCCAAGACAACACAAGCACCACATTCCCCGCCTTAATCAACGCCTTCGTCAACCTCGGCACCGAAGGCGCATTTTCCGATCCCAACGCCGCCCAGATCCTCTCATTCACATCCTACCAGGGCATGAACCTCAGCTCTGCGGCACTACAGTACGCGAAACCCGTTGCTAACCCTCCCATCTTCGACGAGTACCGCGCCATCCCTGCCATCGTGGACACGACCTCAATCCGAACCCTCGCGAATCTGACCAACGAATTCGCGGCCAGCAACCCCGATGGTGTCCGCGAGACATACTGGGCTGCGAGCTATAAGCTCACGGTTGAGATGACGCAGTACGTGACGGATGTGTTCTACGAGGAACTCCCCACCGTCGCTGATGCGGCCGGGATCGTACCAGCCGCGACACTGCAGGTCATCACCGTGCCACAGATCGAAGAGATGCAGAAACGAGGCGGGAATCCGCTGGGGTTAACGCCTGAGGAGGGCCCGCTGTTGCTGTTGAATATGAATGTGCAGTGGAATGACGTTGCTGATGATCAACGGATACTTGACTTCAATAGGCGGGTGATCGAGAGGACTGTTGCGCACTCGAAGGAGATTGGGGCGTATGATGAGTATTTGTATATGAACTATGCGAGTCAGTTTCAGGATGTGATTGGGAGTTATGGGGCGGAGAACAAGGCGAGGTTGGTGGGGATTGCGGAGAAGTATGATACCACTGGGGTGTTTCAGGATTTGGTCCCGGGGGGGTTTAAGTTGGATGGTGCGCCGGCGAGCTCATGATGAGGAGGTGGTCGCAACTGGAGAAGAGGCACTGAAATTCTTGACCATGTGCGTATTAGTTGATCATTGATTCTGCCTGTGCTTTGCTTCTGGTCATGTCCATGGTCATTGACCAGTGGTTCTGCCTTGACCTTTACTTTTGCTTGAGTATCACATGTGTGGCTTCATGGTCTATGTCTATCAGCTCTATTGGCTCTATTGTGAAACGTGCCTGCGCACTTCATAACTGCCATTGATGGCGTTCTCAGCCTCGCCCAGCTTTCGATCTCTCAGTCAAACGCAAATTCGCCTGCTGCGGCTCGACAGGCTCTAATCCAGACCGTTCTAAGGCATGTCAGGGCCAATGTCACTCCGCTTGTATGCGTCGCTGAGAAGTCGTGCTCGGGCGTCATCATTGCTAAGACCGAGTCCTTTGTAGTACGCCATCATTCCTGCGACGATCGCAGATGCTGTGGCACAGTCTTGTTAGCAATCTGGACTTTGTGTAGAAAGGATAAGAAGAATCTGCTTACCATGCGATGTGCCACCTTGAGGAAGATGCACGTTCTCGTCGCCGTTGAAATGGGCGCAAACCAGTCCAGGCTTGCTTTGCCTGCCATCCCTGCTATCGTCCCGGGGAGCGTAGATTGTGGTCCAGTCATCACGATATACCTCAGCGTCGGAATAGGTGCCGTCGTTGACTTGTGCCGAGCCGACTGTGATCAAGTTTGGTACGTAATAATCGTCTTCTGGGTCGCCCATTAGGCAGGGATAGTAGAGGTATCGTCGGGTATTAGGCTGGGCAACAACCAGGGAGACGCCTTTCTCGTCGAAGTGGTCGAAAAGCTCAGCGAGAGTCTGGCGGAAAGGCTCGTCGCGCTCTGGGATGTCCTGTGTATCGTAGATGGCCCACGCCATGTGGACGACCGCCTTGTCTCCCAGACCTTTGTCGTCGATATCATCGGCAATCTTTGCGAATGCATCAATGGTTGTCTCGTAGATCCAGAGATTCGACCATGGCTCGTTGGGGTCGTTCGCGATCTGTACTGCGGTAAGGTCGGCTCGCTTAGCTACACCGTTGATGCGCCCTACGGCAACGTCAGCCATGCAGGTCCCATGTCCCATATAGTTGTCAAGGTCTCCTCTATAATGTTTAGACCATGGTTCAGCGTAGATGATTTCGGCCCGTCGACCATCGGTGCTTTCCCAGGCCTAAAAGCATTAGGTGCGCTTCTATTCTTGCAAAGGCAGGGACTTACAGTTGATGCGAAGTTGAGCCCACTGTCGACAACGTAGACACGAACACCTCTGCCAGCAGTTTCGTCATACTTGTAGTAGTCTCGACCATCGATATTGTTGTTTCCACTTTCCGAGATTGATAGGAATTTGAGCTGACGGGGTGCACCAGACTGCGTAGTATCGTCGCGAAGCGCCAATGGTTGTTTCTTGCCGATCGAGCGTTTGCCTTTGAATGTTTCAGGAGGTTCATAGGGCGGACCCTTGTGAAGGACAGCTCTGATCTGTCGCAAGCGTTAGACCAATGACGCACTCTGACTTCTGGACTTACCATCTTCATGGCTGACTTTCCGCCGTCGTAAAGATACTTCGTCTGAACAACTGTTTGGTCGATGTGAGCGATCCAATACCATGTAGATCCACCATCACCAACGGAGCTGCTTGTGCATGCACTGACGTCTCCGCCACCTCCAATCTTCGCATCATTGGTCAATTGAGCCAGGAATTGCTCGTTGTTAGCAGGCTGGAGAGAAGTTCCAAGACCCTCGGTTTGGTGGTTGTTATCAGGCACTTCAGGCCAGAAAACATACCAGGCAAGATTGTCAGCGAAAACAGGGGAACCGAAGAAGTTCAACAGTAGGATGATTGCAAGTATCGGAGCCATAGCTGTACCTTGCGAAGCTTGAACTGTGGTAAGGATTTGTAGCAAAGGCTTTGCGGGTGTAGGGTGCTTTGAGAAGACGCTCGCGAACTGGTAGAATCGATGGAGGAAAGGTCATGTCTTTGGTGGATTATGTCAATCGCGCTATTTGTACATCGAATTGTGATTGTCAATTGAAGTGACCTTGCACCTGGACGTCGAGCTCAGTGTGTTTCACGAACACTATCGGCCGTGCACGTAGCTCAGCCAACACAGTCAAAGGCGATTGAACAGCTCTAATGACTGATTAATGGTCGAGTGTCTTTCTGTTACTTCGATGTTCCTAGATTCAGTTACCATACATGGCAATCGTGAAGGTGTCATAGGATGTTATATTGTCGGTTATGCCTATCCACATTGCATGGGCCGGGGCCACATGTTTCGTTTCAGTAGCCACTGTCGACAATCGCGGCATGGCGGATATGCTTGAAGCTTTCGTGACAGTGACCAATTGGCACCACACCGCAGGATTCCTTTACAATATGCTGATCTGACTCCACACTTGCCGCATCGAGGCGAAGACTGGTATTGACGTCTATATTCAATTCCAGCGAGGTGCCGGCGCTATCAGCAATGTCGTCGCTTAGCACGAGTAGCACAACCAGTGCGTACAATAAAGTGTAGTAGGATGTACTCGAGCAATCGGAATGCAGTGAATAACGAGTTTGGCACAGGGTTGCTCGTCTAGCAGCCAATGAAGAGTCGTATCTGCGTGGTGCTGCCTAGCGTACATGCAAGGGGTCGTTGCTTCTTGTGATGGGTGGCGACATCGGATTATGATCATTGAGGTGTATCAACAAGTATAAGGATGATATCGCTCTGTTTGCCAGAATCAAGTTCTCGACCCAACAGGAGCAGTTGTCAGTCGATCAATAAGATATTCTCCACTCCAGCGGACGTCGTTGGAAATAAGACCTGATCATCAGCAAAGACCCTAAAACGACGTTACGATGGGTACCCGCAACGTGATTCTGGTGTGGTACAGAGGCAAATGGCAGATTGCTCAATACACACAGTGGGACGGATTCCCAGAAGGTCAAGGAATTAGGATTGTGCGGTTTCTGCAGAACAAAGTCCATCCTGACCAGACTAGCGCCGACAAAGTAGATGAACGTCATATGGTAGCAGAAGAGAGCAGCGCTGCATCCGATTCCCAGGTAGACGACGCCACGGCCGCACAGCCCAAGGACAACGTGGCAGCTCTGAAAGCTGCTTTGAACAGGGACATCCTATACACTCCGACTGAAGAGCAGATGGAGGAGTGGTGGGCTGACGCCAAGGTTGTTTCCGCAGAAGCAGAGGCGATCAAGGACCGAATACGAACAAACCAGAAGCAAATGAGCTCCGAGGAAGTTGGGGAAGAAATGGAGCGCCACCAGCTGATGGATGCACTTGTCGCCCCACTGATGATCGTGGTTCCCTCGATGAGTCGCGATTGTGGCTCTCGCATCCTCAGCCTCGTGGCGTGTGCCAAAGAGAGGGTGCCGGTCAAGCTGGAAGTCGAATTCGTTGTGGACAGCATGTGTGAGTGGGCTTACGTCGTGGACCTAGACGAAGATGTTCTTGAAGTGTATCATGGCACACAGGGGTCAAATGAGGGTAAAGGCAGGTTCGATGATGCCAATTTCGTGGTAGAAGGAGGCTGCAGACCTTTCATGGCGAAGAGGTACAGGTTCGGCGAGTTGGCAGGAATGACAGAGAAAGTGCTGAGAGCCGATGTAAATGCCGTGCTTAAGGAACATGGTCTTCTCTGGGAGGAGAGTAGTGAAAGGCAATAAGATGAAGAGAGTGCTCGTCCAAGCTTCGTATTGGTGGTCAATCAGGTTCGTAGGGAGGCAGCATGCAGGAGTCAGCTTTGCTGATCCATTCCGATGATAATTGAAGAAGTGCTCGATCCTTGCGAGATCTGTAGTGAAGTCAATATGCTCCGCCCACGCGTCCCAACAGATAGCACGAAGCGTATGAAAACCCCATCACCGTCGGACGGTATTGAGAAATTAGTAAAGAAGAAGGGCGGACAGAAAGAAGAACGACGTCGACGAGCGTTAGTAGAATAGGCCTTAGAAACTGCAGGTGAAGATGCGCAACTTGATGCAAGGTCGTATTGGTCGTGCGTGGTCGTGGAAATCTGTTGAGGCAGTCAGGCATGAATGAGCAAGCTGGTCGACCCCACGTCATATGCCTCACGTCAAGGAAGTCGCCGTGCCGCTGCGACGGCTGATCTTGATATCGTGTTCAAGTCGGTTCGTTCTTTGTGCTCATCATAAGGGCGTAGATAGCCTAGAGAGCTGTAGCATCGAATCTTGTAGCCAACAACATGCACTTTCCCGACTTATGAGTGCATCCTTCATCCTTGGCCGCTGCTGCGGCAGGCGCGGCCTACCCAGAATCCGAATCTCAGTCCCGAAGCGACAACAGTGCTACTCAAGGTGGACCAGGAAATACAATCTGAAAGATCCGCGCCAAAGGCCAACATGGTCGCGAGCTCGGATCTTGTGGGCGGCGGCCGCCCTTACGCCAGGTGCATTCGTCAAGCTCAGCGAGGAGGATCCTGAGGAAGGTCTCACGCACGAGCAGGAGATGCTGAAGATCTCGAGGGAAGAAATCAGTAAGAAAGTGCCAGATGATGCGAGGGGCCTGAACAGGCTTTGGAAGAATATCATATACGTGCTGGACCAGTACCTGTTCGAACCAATAGCAACGACCTTCCGATTCTTCCATCTGGTCGTGATCTTCGTCCCTGTCATTGTCACGATACCTGTCGTTTTCATCGGATCAAGAAGCAAGCAACGAGATAACGAGAGAGCCGGTGTCGTTTGGTGGTATGGCTTTCTTGTCAAGTCCATGGAAAGAGCCGGCCCGGCTTTCATCAAGCTGGGCCAGTGGGCAGCATCTAGGTCGGATATCTTTCCATCGCAGATGTGCAAAGTCATGTCAGAACTACACTCCAATGCAAAGGCTCACAGCCTGCGTCATACGCGAAACACGATAGAGAATGCGTTTGATGGACGGAGATTTGAAGAAATATTCGAGGAATTCGACGACAGGCCGCTCGGTGTTGGTGCTATTGCGCAGGTGTACAAAGCGAGACTGAAGCCGGATCTGATAACGTCTCAAGACGCGGATATCGACCCCGAAGCAGCGCAGACATTGCGCAACCGGATACGAAGAAATGTCGACACACTAGTGAAATCTTCACCCCAAAGAGTACCATCACAGTACGTTGCCATCAAAGTTCTGCATCCTGGTGTGGAGCGCAATGTGAGACGAGACCTGAAAATCATGGGTGTTTTTGCTGCCATAATCAATGCAGTGCCCACCCTGGAATGGCTCGATCTTCCGAACGAGGTTTCGAATTTCGGCGAGATGATGCGATTGCAGCTCGATCTAAGAATTGAAGCGGCGAACCTGGCAATATTTAGGAAGCACTTCGCGAATAGGACTACCGCATGGTTCCCATACCCGTACACCGATTACACGACCCGTCAGGTGTTGATCGAGGAGTTTGCACAAGGAATACCCCTATCAGCATTCTTGAATACAGGCGCCGGCGTCTTCCAGCAAGATATTGCCAATGAAGGTCTAGACGCGTTTTTGCATATGCTGCTGATCGATAATTTCACGCATTCAGATCTGCATCCAGGAAATATCATGGTCAGGTTCTACAAGACTACAAGGACCAATGTGCACGTTCCGTTGCTCACGTCAAAACAAGATCCGACCCAACCAACATCCCCAGAAGACGCGGATGAGGTCGAGCAAGTTCTAGCACGTCTCCGTCCTCATATGGGAAACCAGCCAGAGTGGGACCGGACACTTGCGCAGATCGATCGAGAGGGTTATCGACCACAACTTATTTTTATCGATACAGGATTGGTCACAGAGCTCAACAACACAAACAGAAGTAACTTCTTGGACCTATTCAAGAGTATAGCAGAATTTGATGGCTACAAAGCAGGCAGACTCATGGTCGAGAAATGCCGAAGCCCAGAAGCAGTGGTTGACGAAGAAGTGTTTGCGCTGAAGATGCAGCATCTCGTGCTTGGCGTGAAGGGTCAAACATTTGCATTGGGTAACATCAAGATTGGAGACGTACTTTCTCAAGTGCTGAGCATGGTACGAGGACACCATGTCAGGATGGAGGGTGATTTTGTGAACGTTGTCATCTCGATACTTCTGCTGGAAGGCATTGGGCGAAGTTTGGATCCTAATCTTGACCTTTTCAAGGCAGCGCTGCCTATACTGAGGAGTATAGGGAGCAGCGATCCCAACGCTATGTTCAAGTCATTGAGAGAAGGTGACTTTAGCTTGATCAGAATATGGGTCGGACTTGAAGCACGAAGGTTCTTCCAAGCAAGCACCGAGCAAGTTGAGGCTTGTGTCAAGTATGACTTGTTGAGTCCTATGCTTTAGATATTGGAGGACGTACGAGAGAGCGTCCTCGCGGCTGCCCTAGAGGATATCCTCCTAGCAAGGAACTCTCAAGGTCTGGCGTGCAATATATGCTCTCCTTTCTGTGTCGCTCCGTCATGGCTTGTTCTGCCATGAGAAGCATGAATTCCCACTCGTAGATAATTCTGCGCAGGCACGTGAAGCCGCAATGAGGGATATGGCCTCATTGCCCTGCCAAGAAATTCAACAGAGCTCCTCCGCCGGCATGATTATTGCCCACCTCTGATCGTTGTCCATCTCGCATCGATCTCTGGCACTGCCCACTGAGGAAGTCTTATTCAGCACTACCTTCCGTCGCTACCAATGAGTGACATCCAGCCAAGCACGAATCTAGCGCTATGGCTCGAGCTTGCAATTATGATGATGCAATCCGGGGAAGATCGTCCTGGGCGTGGTCCTACAGCTCATCTTACGAGCTAGCACTTCCAGGACGTTGAGCGCCAGCTTTCAAAAGCCCAGCTGCTCCTCAAGCACTACATTCTCCCTGCTGATGCTAAGTGAGCTCTGTTCTTAGATCAGAACCATATAGCGCTGCCAAAATGAGGTCCAATAGTCTGATCGCGATCGCACTCTCCCTCACGCCAGCTTTGGCTGTACCTCCCGAGGACTTCGGCTTCCCAAGCGCCCCCGACGACACAATCTTGTCGGTGACCTATGGCTCCAATGCCGTCCAGCCCGGCACTCTATTCGGAATCGATGGTACGCACACCGGGTCCCACGCGACCACGAGCTAACAAGACTTAGTCCCTGCCTCGATGCCTGACATCGCCGTCAACGAGACCTATGATGCCCTTGACGATGATTACAAAGGGCAATATCTCCTCCTCATGGTCGATCCAGACGCGTCCTACCCCGAAAACCCCACGAACAGATTCATCATCCATTGGTGGCAAGAAGGCTTGACCACGTCCACAACAGAAGTGAACTCAACAAGCATCGATGGCACAAGACTGGTCAATAGTACAGCACCAAGAGTGTCTTACCGTCGACCACGACCACCCACAAACAGTTCGGCGCACAGATATATCCAATACCTATTCGAGCAGCCAGACAACTTCCAAGTTCCAGAAGCATACTCCGGCTACAACGACCAGAACATCACGAAATTCCCACTCGAGCAGTTCCTCGAGGCTGTGAGCCTTGAAGACCCTGTTGCTGCGAACTATTTCTATTGCTCGAACCAGACGGCTGTTCCGGCTACGTTTGTGGCAGCTCCGGGAGAACAATACCCAGGAGGCAACGGTGCCATGATCACGCAGGGCACCAATGAGCCGACATCCACTGGGGCCAGTTCGAGTGCTTCAGCGACTGGAACGGCAACAAGCAGTGGTACTGGCCCGGTCTCGCCTATACCGTCAGCAGGTATGGGCAATATTGTGAAAGGTGATAGTTCTTTGAAGGGCTTGTTTCTCGCAATTGGTGCCTCATTGGCATTTTTGTGAGCTGCGGAACACTTACAGCCGGTAAGTGGAAATCTATTGATAATCCGCGAATATCTAGACGATTAACCGAGTAAGCCACATAAGGGGATTGAACCGCTGGCAGCTGCTTCCTCTGAATTGCTCCTTCCTTCACCTGAGTCGCTCCTTCCTGGCTTGTCAATCACCCACTTAGCTCTCCGAATCTCATCCTTCGCCACAATGAACTCTTCTTTCCTGCCAACCAACTCACTCGATTCTACCCATGTACCTACTCCCACCAGCGTTGCTTGCTGCTCGTACTGTCCACAAGTTGTGAAGGTTGTAGCCGGGTCCTTATCATATTGAGAACGATCTCTGTCGGATTGAGGACTTGGAATCGTTGTATTTAAAGGTTGGCCTGTACTCCAGAGTGCGCGATTGAGCTCGGTAATGTCCTCTTTCGAGGTCTAGTTTGAGGTTCCCAGGTCAGTCGTCGAACATTAAGTGAACAGGACTCTCATCTCACCTTGTTCGCAGCTTGAATGTTGCCAGCTGTCCGAGAGCTGGCGGCCATATTTGACGGCGATGACGATGCTAATGGCGGCCAGGAGGACCGCGCAGAGACCGAAGACTATATTCGTTGCAGCGTCTTGAGACAACTTGGTCATGGTGCTGACGATGTGAAGGTGCCTCTTGTCATTCTCCGGTGTCTACCCATCGTGCCTTCTTGTAAGCACAACTACGCGAAGCATATAGGGCAAGGCACCATGAATGACATTTCATGGCGGACCTGCTGTTCACCATGATACACCAACGACGCCTAATCTATCATTGCGCATGGAACCTAGCACACGACATGTTCTCTTTTCATGGTGAAGACTACTGATCGTTCTAGCGTTCCTGATTGGACACCATGAAATTTAGTTCCGCCATGTTTCTGAACATGGTGCAGCAGGTGCTAACCGGATTTGTTATCCTTGCAGGACTTGTGGTGGCTTGGTGCGTCCACCTCCCGGTGTCGTTCTAAGGCTTACCTTCAATTGACCCAGAACGTCACGAACCAACGTCGCTACCTGTGCTGGCGGAGAGCATGCTGAGTACACTTCGATCTGCCTACTCAGATATCGTGCACCCCAAGTCTCCCGATTACGGTGAGCGGCCATGGAAACTTCTCTATCTGAAGATTACTTCTTCGACTTCGACAGATTCGACTCAGAGTTTAACCCGGTCACCGGCACTCTGGGGAACGACATTATCCACGATGGGCTCTTTGGCCACGATCGGTTCGTCCCAGTACAGGGGCGAACAATGAGCAAGGCTGAACCTGTACCCCCCACCTGCCAAGACTCGGTGCAAACACGTTCGTTGGCAATTCCGACTTCAGCAGGCCCGACTCAGCCACCGACTCTCGGTTCTGGTCCGGATGAAGTGATTGCTTGGACCAATGCACAGCTCGACACATTGCAGCACAATCAGAGCCAGAAGACAGCACCCGAGGAATCAGTCACCTCTCCGACTCGTTCAGTTCTTAGACCCGCTCCTGCCTCAGGACATAGCGCTGCAACAAGCTCTTCAGCTAGTTCCGGCTGTGCGAAAAAGCGCTGTCGGATCAATGTAGAATGCATACACTCAATGGATGCCGCACCAGCTTCCAGACGGTCACATCTTACCGCTCCAGCATCAGAAGCGTCAGACAGCTTTCCCGGCATAGAAGACCAAGTTACAGACTGTGAGCGTCAAAGCATTCACTTCTACTCGCAAGGGCTAGGTAGTCCTTCCATCGACGACAAGGTCATCTTCTGGCTCAGAGCGCTTCGTCTAGATGCTACTGCGGACTCTTCACGTCTGCCGAAGCAACCGCCTTCACCTTTGACAACACCGCATTCCGCAGTGTCTCTCGCCAACGAAGAATACAATTATGGTATAGATGGGCAAGCGGGTAGCCCAATGGCAGATCAGCTCAATCATGGCCCAGGAAAAAGCTATCATCCAGGGTCGAATTCGTTTTCCCCGAAGTACTTGTCCGGACCTGCCCCTACTTTGATTGATCGTAAGTCAGCTCACCTAGTACTTATTGCAGCTGCTTACGTTCTCCCCAGTTCCGCCTCCTCCTTCAGATCCAGCGACACCAGATGTCTCTGTTCATGGCGGATCTGTGAGTTCGTGGGCTAGTGTGAGCTCCTCCTTCTCCATGACCAGCTGGAGGAAGAGACCTAGGCAAGGTCGTAAACGACATTCGTCGACTTGTGCTATCAAAGATGGTCACAGTGGTTGTGTGCAACCGTCGGCTAACCTGGATAACGAGCGTGCGGATAGGATATCAAGACTGGCAGGCTTGGAAAGGGTCATACCACGCAATGCAACCGTTCGTTGGCCGAGCCAAGCCGTGCCTCAATCCAGCACAAGAGAGCTTTCCGACGAAGAACTCAAACAGCGGTATGGTATGCAATTGACATCGAGACTTCAGCACAACGGGTCAGGACCAGAAGCCCGCTGGGCCGATATCAGCGTTGATGATGAGGACGATTGGGCACCCGAGACTATTACATGGGCCGACGGAAGCACATTGGCTATCGATCCGGTTGTCGCGACTCCTTCCCAAAGAAAAAACATTACTCTGATGGATCGCAACGCACCAGTTACAGCCCACTCCCGGACAAAAGGTCCTCCAGCTCAAGATCACAGGCTTTATCATTGCACACAGTGCATCAAACCAGCACGGTTCAGCACGTTTTACGCCTGGACGAGGCATGAGCAGACTGCGCACTTCCCGGAAACGATCTGGACGTGTAGGGCATTCAAGGAGGCGTTCGACTCTCATGATCTTTGCCTCATCTGCACAAAACCTACAAACGACACTATCTGTACACACGGGTTCGACAAATGTTGGGCACGCCCAATCGACGATCGCGTCTTTACAAGACGTGAGTGCTTTACTCAGCATATGAAAGGTTACCACCATATCGATGGTCCTGCTGCTCTGAGTTTATCAAGAAATCGAGAGCATATGGAAAGTCTAGCGCCCGAAATTGTGCAAGCATATGACTTGACATGCTACTTCTGCAGAACACCATTCTCCGACATCAAAGAGAGGTGGTATCACATCGAGCGTCACTTCCAGCAAGGCTATACAATGGCAGACTGGCAACAGACACTTCCCGGTGAAAGCTCTGACGCCAAGCGCCAGCGGAGAAGCCAAGCACAAGGCTCACAAGCTGAGCTGGGCGATATCACTGAACCTCTAAATCACAAGTCATCACCTCACCCACTAGAACAAGAAAATGCGGTGGACATGGATAGTGCCGACCAGCTAGAGATTGAAAACATCATGCTGAAAGGGCGCATCCTAATGCTGGAAGCCAAACTTGCTAGTCAGGCATGATTGCGACGACTCCTTTTTACGATGAAAAGCGAGCAGTCACCGCCATTCGGGCTCAGCTCTACTGGAACCTCAGGTGCTTGGATAATCGTGCACCGAAGCATTGCTCTTCCTCATTACCACAAACGAATGAGGTGCGGAGCAAATGTGTCTTCCCGTGAGGGCAGCAGGCACAGTGTCTTTGCGAGAAGTCAGGGATGTTCACGAAATGTTCGAGCTCTTTTCATTTCCAGGCTATCACCAAGGAATGCATGCGACTGTCTGTGGCTCCCGCTCGATGATCTCGTAGTCATGGACTCGCCGCATCAAAAGATCACTGCGGGCGCTCAATGGAAGTCAGCAAGCCGAAACGTTGACCGTTTGAGAGGCCGATCAGATGAGGTTCATGTGACAACAGCCGCCGTTCTGTGGCAAGCAAGCCAATTTCATACTCATTCGCCGTCATATTGCATCACCCACATCTGGGCATCGACTCTTGCTTGATCATCGAAAGCACACTGGCAGAAAACACATCCTCCGCGCCACATACGCCTTTCTACCGGCTGGGCCACTCGCAGCCAGTTTGCCAGACTTATGTCACTTGATAGGGGGAAGCCGAATACTCCCCGGCCCAGTCTATCAGAATGAGGTCTGCATGTTGCAGACATGGGGGCGGTGCAGCCTCTATGCGCCTATACTCTCAGAGATTGGCACACCAAGACTCCAGTCGACCGATGATCGCAGTAAACACCTCCATCAGCTGGCCTCGATCCGACTGGCCACCAAATCCGAATCGATGCTCAAGATCATTCCGACTTCTCAAGTCATCGCCCAAGCCCTGCATTTCCGCTGCATCTCCGCCAGTATAGAACAAGCCTGTTCGCCCTCAAAATTTACAAAGCTCCTCGATACCTCGCTGGAAACATTTGCAAGCAAGGTCGGTATCTGCTGAACAAGCCATCCTCCCTCCGTATAAGTATAACCTCGTTGGTTCTACTTCCAGAGTCTTGAACAGAACGACCCTGACGCAGCAGCGATCTGTGGCTGGAATGGTTGACACCGAAGGATTTTTTGAGGACGACCACCGGCTTGACATGGCTGACCATGTCCTATAACTCCGCAGATGGTGGAACTTCTGGAGTATAATTCCAAGCATTGGCCATCCGTCGTCGCCTAATAAATCGACGTCCTCGAGCGAAGGAAAAGGGGCCGACGCGCTCAAAGAAACGCTGTTTGGCAAGCAAAAGCTTTCGGTGTTGATACAGATAACAGCTGGTTGGTGGCCGTATGCGACACTCCTCGTCGCAGCGCATAGCTGTCAAAATTGACTGCTTGACAATCTCTCTTGTAGCTCTGTGGTAGTCATTGTGGTTCATCCATGCTTGGCGCCGGCAGGTATCGAAAAACCTCTTGTCATGAAATCTGCGTCGTTGTGTTTCTTGTTGCCTGATGAGTATAGCGACTGAATGTTCTCGTTCTCATTGAGCAGCCTCCTCTTCTTCTTTGCATCTTGTTCCTCGAGCACTCGTGCTGTGAGACCTGCGGTCGATGAGTTCTTGATGCCAGCAGATTTCGCATCTCCATCCTTCGCTTGGTCCTTGGCCTTGCCATCCGCAGCCTTTTCCTCCTCGACAATCGCATCTTTCGCCTTCCTCTTCTTCGCGCTCTTGTCTTTCTTCAATGAATGGGTCAGGCCTTGTTCCCTCAATTTTTCAATCCTCTCAATCACGGATTGCTTGTCTGCGTCCGTGATAGGCAACACCGGAACCACGTCTCGTGAGTTGTCGTACGTTTGCGAGCACTGAACACACTCGTTGCTCTTCACCGCCTTGATTGCTTCATGCGAGAACGCATGTCCGCATGGAACAATGTAGACCGCCTTCACAGCAGGGCCCAACTCTTTGCCAGTCACTGGACAAATCCACTTGTCAATATTCTTCTTCTCATCGTGCTCGACCTCGAATTGTATTTCCACGACGTCTTTCAAACTTTTTACGCGACCACCAAGGAACGTCTCGGCCTCGGCCTTGTCAAGGGTGCTCACGTCTTCGGGTAAGAGGAACTGTATTATGGCATCTTTGTTGTATAGATCGCCTGCATAGTCAGCGACGACAGGCTTCTTGAGCGCAGTATGCGACAGAGGACACTGCGACCATCGATGCGCAAGATGTTCCTGCTGTTTCTCTTTCATTTCTGTGAGGGTCTTCGGCTTCGCCGACTCCTTGACGAGTTCACGCCGGGTCGGTATACTTCCGCCATCATTACCCATGCTGACGGTCGCAAAAGCTAATCAGCCAAGGAAATCAAGTATCTCAGCCGTTTGTGCAGTCAGACGAGACGCAAAAGAACAGACGGCTGCGGAGGATTGGTTGTACGAGATCTACTAAAGTCCGAGAGGCTGACCAATATTTGCACGCTTTGCACTGAAGACGCCGATAAGTCGGGCCGGGAGCCGATGTAGGTACTGTATGGTATGACTGTAGGATAAGTGGTGTGGAGGTGGTAAGGTTGGTGGAGGCCGGAGCTGCGTATATGTAATGACTGGGTCGTAACTGCCCAACACCGAGCTACGTAAGGCTGCAGCTTCGGGACGCCGGCATGCTGTTCCGCCTCTAGCCTCTAAGCAGCGTTTGGCGCTTGGTGCTTGTTTCGTGATTCGTCTTGAGCTTCGCGAACTGCTGCGTGCTTATCAAGGCTGCGTTCCTCTGCGCCACACGAGTAGGAGCTTTGCTCATTCAACAGAGTCGAGTGCCGCTGTCCCACTCCTGCGTTTAGACTATGGCTTTGATACGACGAGAAGGAGAACCACGGAGCGGAGTCTGACATCAAAGTCCATTGAGCTTGCGATAAACCCCAGTAATATTTGTTCAAGGTTTAGAAACGATCAAGTTCGAACATGACGTCGACAGTCTGCGTGAAACATCTGCCGGGCTCGATGGGTTTGCGATGAGTATAAGAAGAGCTGACACATGAGGTAGAGCGTTCCGGAAGATGTTCAGGGCTTTGTATCTCCGCGTAGCAAAACCAGCAGGCAGAAATCAATTACTGTCCTCTACTCTACGCCAATATTCGTCGACGTCTCAACCGAATATGAGAGTACTACTCACAGGTGGCAGTGGCTTTATCGCTGCCCACTGCGTCGATTATCTCCTTCAAGGCAATCACTCCGTGGTCTTTACTGTTCGATCACACGACAAGGGCAAGAAGATCCTCAGCAACCACCCAAATGTCTCGCAAGATAAGCTATCTTACGTGATCGTGGAAGACATTGCCAAGGAGGACGCTTTCAACGAAGCAGTCAAGTCAGACCCACCGTTTGAAGCGGTTCTCCATACAGCATCGCCCTTCCACTTCAACGTCAAAGATCCCAAGAAAGACCTCCTGGACCCTGCTATCATCGGCACCACAGGGATTCTGAAAGCGATCAAGAAGAACGCACCTTCTGTCAAGCGAGTCGCGATCACCTCCTCGTTTGCCTCGATCATCAATACCAAGGGTCACCCAGAAGTCTATAACGAAGATGTCTGGAATCCGGTCACCATGGATGAAGCCCTCCACACAGACGCTGCCACTGCTTATCGCGGCAGCAAGAAGTTTGCCGAGAAGGCAGCATGGGACTTTGTCGAGAAGGAGAAGCCGAATTTCACCTTGACAACTATCTGTCCACCGCTCGTGCTGGGTCCAGTAGTGCACTACTTCAACGACCTTTCATCCATCAACACATCCAACGAGCTGATCAGAGATATGATCCAGGGCAAGATGAAGGACGAGCTACCAACAACCAGAGTGGTCATCTGGATCGATGTGAGAGATCTAGCATTAGCGCATGTCAGAGCTATCGAACGACCGGAAGCACAAGGCAAGCGGT
This sequence comes from Knufia obscura, assembly GCF_036327395.1. Classification (NCBI taxonomy): domain Eukaryota; kingdom Fungi; phylum Ascomycota; class Eurotiomycetes; order Chaetothyriales; family Trichomeriaceae; genus Knufia; species Knufia obscura. The sequence goes on from NW_027042708.1 coordinate 173,953, forward strand.
TTTTCGTCACTGCTGGTTCCTACAGAAATAGCGATATCGTGGACATCATCAAGAAGAATTTCCCCGATCTGGCGAGCAAGCTCCCGGCTAAGTATGAGAGAGACCCGAAGGACGACCCATTCAAGTTTGACAATTCGAGGTCGAAAGACGTTCTGAGCATGGAGTACAGGAGTCTGGAGGAAAGTATTACCGATTTGGTCAAGTCGTTGCAGGCTGCTGGTGCATAGATCTTGGTCGAACGACAGGAATGAATCGAAGCATGAGACGATGATTGTAGTTGGCAATTACGATATCTGGAATAGATCTCTTCGGATTCGTTCTTATTCTAGCTTGCTTGTGTTGGTATCATGCTTAGGGCAGTCACTGTCTGCGGTGTTACAAGTTGTTGCTTCGAACGCGAGCAGCGTTGCGTTTGGAGCCCGCAGCCTTATCGACACAGAACTTTCATCGTGCCAGATGCTGCGTCTCTCTCGAGAGCGTATTAACCAGCAATCCTGTAGCGGTGGCCTGTTGCAGATGGCCGAGGGAAAAAGGACGACCGCGCAGACTACTATGGAGCAAGCGGAATCATCGTAGACTGTCTTATTTTCGGTGAAAGTAGTTGCTGTCGAAGGGTTGAGAGCATCGATTAGGAGCTAGGTCTACAACCAGTATATTTCGCAACTCTATGCGAAGGCTAGAAGCGTCCGCTGGTCCTGGGTTGCATAGCTCGATTTGTGGTTGGGAAATGGAAGGGTCAAGGTCTTTAAGACAGTACTTGTAGCTCACCACTCATGCAGCCTGCCAAGCCTGCTAAACTCGAGTATGGGTCGTTGCTCAATCGAAGCGATGACAGTTGGGCTTGGCGCCGATTGGTAAGCCTGTATCAAGGGAGTGGAAGCGCCAAGTCACGATCTGATTGATCGGCTTTTGCGGCTTTTGTTTGTTCCCGAGTCGTTCTTCAAGTCCGTGGACGTTATGGAGTAGAAACTTTTGCGCCCAACGTCCGAGTCTTAGAAGGCGCAAGATGAGCTCCTCCTCAAGCGTAAACTGCCCAGGACGAGCAGAAAAGCGCGCAACATCCCGCTTTTCCGGGATGTGACTTCTTAACAATACTCCGCCGCAGCACCAAAGTGATTGAAAGCAATGCAAGAAAGTGGTGACGCCTCAGTAGAGTCCCTCTTTATCTCCGAAAACGTGTTTAGCCCCGCCGACAGCTGAAGGACATGGTATATAGTAGGACAGTAACCCCCAAAGAACGAAAGGTAATCATCGTTGTTCATCGCCAGCACAGTCAAACCTCAGCCTCGACATTGTCCATCAGTTTACATTTGAAGACCTGATATTCCAGCCACCACGATGGGTTTTCTCTACTCTCAATTCTTCGTAACACCGAAGCTTCCAAAAAGATCCTTCGCCGGCGAAACAATAATCGTAACAGGCTCGAATATTGGCCTAGGCAAGGAAGCTGCACGACACATCGCCAGCTTAGGCGTTGGAAAACTCATTCTCGCAGTTCGCAGCATTCAAAAAGGCGAGGAAGCTAAGCGCGATATCGTCAATACCACCAAAGTCGACGCATCCACAATCGAAGTATGGCAGCTGGATCTCGGCTCTTTTGAATCAGTCAAGGACTTCGCTAAGCGTGCATCTGCTCTACCGCGTATTGATGTCCTTCTTGAGAATGCCGGCATCGCGGCGGAAAAGTTCCAGCTCATGGAAGGACACGAAAGCACAGTCACTGTTAACGTGATCAGCACATTCCTGCTTGCTTTCCTTATGGTGCCAAAACTCAAGGAAGTGTCAAAGCAGTACAACATTCAACCACGTCTTGTCATCGTATCGAGCGAGGTCCACGGCTACACCGACCTGCCGGAGCGCAAAGCTGACAAGATCTTCGAGGAACTTGACGTCCAGTCCAGGGCTGATATGGGTTCGCGATATCCTGTCTCGAAACTTCTAGAGGTTCTGGTCGTTCGTGAGATCGCGCCTAAGTTGGAGGGTACGGGCGTGATCATGAACATGCTTAATCCTGGTCTCTGCCATTCTGGCTTGTCTCGGGACTACACAGGCTTGTTCAGCTATTTTTTCGAGTTCATGAAGTTCTGTATTGCGAGGAGGACGGATGTTGGAGCTCGGACGCTGGTGTGTAGTGCTGCTGCTGGAGGGGAGAGTCATGGCAAGTATATGCACGATGGACTGGTGAACGAAGGGGAGGTGTCAAAGTTCGTCAAGAGTGAGGAGGGTGTGAAGACTCGCCAGAGGGTGTGGGCAGAGCTGAAGGATATATTGAACAAGATTGAGCCCGGCGTTACTGGGAATCTGTAACACAACTGAATATACATCTTATGTTCCTGAGACAGCTCTTCCATGGCTGGGAGAGACGTGTCGAAGCTTTGAACCTGATAGAGACGATGCAGCACGGGATGCCGGCATCACGCTTTCTATGCGCCACCGCAACGATGATGGTAGAGAAGCTAATACAGACAGAGAAGGTACCTTGGACGTCTAAACAAGCATTTAGATGCGAAAGTGTAGGTTGCCTGACAAGTTCGATGTGATCCAGTCGGTCAGGCACCCGACTCTGGTATCAACATGGTGGATGAGCCGCTACGGTGAAGCACGAAAGCGGCAAACGCAGGCATATTGCACTGCTCCCAAGAATAAGACTGCCACTCATCATGGTTTTCGTCTTTACTATATGCTTTCGTTATGCTGTGCAGTTGTCCCTCGCATCGTGCCGTCGAGATCTTCGCATCTCCTCTACTAACATGTCCATCACGTCTCATAACACTGGTTCCGACATGATGACTCTATGGGGTATCCTATCATGCTTTCGTCATGCAAAGTTTGATCCTCGTCATAGCATGGGACGAAACAGAAACCCTGAGCCGGTCTTTACGCCGAATCCCGAAGATATCTAGGTAGGTTCATTATCTCCGTGAAGTATCAGAGTCAAGCCGAAAGCCCCAAAGCTGAGTGTACGTTGATAAAAACACGGTGCTGCTTCTGTCGTCGTACAGCAGTGACATATTCAGCATTCAGCAACTACAGCACACCCGAAACTAACCACCGTCATGGCATCCTCACAGCAAAAGTCGCCACTCAACATCGTCTTCGGTGCAATGACGATTGGCAAAGCTGGCGTCGAGCAGACAAGAGTACACTCCTTGGACGACGCCGCTGCCATCCTCGATGTGTTCCAGCGCCATGGTCATAGCGAGATTGATACAGCACGATACTATGGCCAAGGTAGTTCTGAGGAATATCTTGGCGAACTCGACTGGCAGAAGCGTGGCATTGTCATGGACACCAAGTATTATCCGACAGCCGGACGCGGTATGCCAGGTCCGCAAACGACCCATAAGCCCGCAGAGCTGCGTGAGAAGCTAATGGAGAGCTTGAAGGCGCTGAAGTGTGATAAGGTCGACATGTGGTATCTGCACGGTCCGGATAGGACGACGCCATTTGCAGAGACGCTAGAAGAAGTTGATAAGCTGTACAAGGAAGGCTACTTCAAGCGGTTTGCTATCTCGAATTACATGGCTTGGGAAGTGGCTCAGATACAAGAGCTATGCATCAAGAACGGATGGATCAGGCCAAGCGTGTACCAGGGTGTATACAACGCAATCCATCGTTCCGTTGAGCCCGAGCTCTTCCCATGTCTGCGGCATTACGGTATGGCGTTCTACAACTACAACCCGCTTGCTGGTGGGTATCTCACGAACCGATACCATCGTGAGCAAGAGAACGAAAGTGTTGAAAAGGGTAGCCGTTTCGATCCGAATACTTGGCAAGGAAAGGCATATCGGGGACGGTACTGGAACGACAACATGTTCGATGCTTTGGAGATATTACGACCTGTGGCGAAGAAGCATGGATTAACTGAAGCGGAATGTGCTCTGCGGTGGATGTCGCACCATAGCTTGTTGAAGAGAGACAAAGGAGATGCGGTCATCATCGGTGCAAGTAGTACGAAGCATCTCGAGGAGAACTTGGTTGATCTCGAGAAAGGTCCATTGCCGGATGAGGTCGTGCAAGCCTTGGATGCTGGCTGGGAAAAGACGAAGGCTGTGAGTGGACGATATTGGCATTAGTTAGCCTAGACCGGGCCCAAGGCTCTCCAGCCAAGCTTGAACTGTAGATATCTTGACCAGTCGCTGCTGTGCTGAAGCTGCAAGGACTGGCAGGAGCGTCGGCTCGACCGGCGAGGAAGTCCGGTAGCCCGTTCAGTCTAGTAACGCATTTCTATGATTTCGCGCAGTCTCGCGTTGTCTGTTTTGGATCCTGCCTTCCTGTCCAAGGCTCGTTGTGCATTCATCTGATCCCACGAAGGAAGAATGCTCAATCCGCCTGCTTTCTGCAAGTCGAGTTGCATGTTGCAAGCCATCATACTAACCCTGACTGACTGCTAGAGGACGATTTCTATGTCAAGCTAACAATGACCGACATCCTCACCTACACCCTCAACCTCATCTTCAGCAAATCACGCTCCTCAATCTCCTTCCTCCCCCCAAAAACTCCTTCATATCCCAAGCGCAACTCACATAGCGATCCGCAAGCCACTCCCTCCTCTCCTTCGTCAACCACACAAACGTATCGCCCGGCAACTCCGGCTCATCCGTCAGAAGCTCCATCATCCAGTCCGGCATCCCATTCGCAAGATCAGTCTTGACACCGCCGGGATGAACACCATACGCGAGCAATCCCTGATCTCCATACTCCTTGGTCAAGAAGTCATTGAGGCGCAGCTCGGCCTGTTTCGTGATCTGATATGCGCTCGCGGTGGGTGTGATTACGAGTGCGCCGATGCTTGTGGTCGTCACGATCGTTTTGTCGCCGCCACTTAGAAGGAGAGGAATGAATGCTCGTGTCATGAGGTATACACCCTTCACATTGACTTCGAAGGTCCGCCACCAGTCGTCTGGGTCGCTTTCGTGGATCATGGCCCACTTCTCTAGGTAGCCGGCGTTGTTGATGAGGATGTCAAGACGGCCGAATCCTTCTTCGACTTGCTTAAGGGCGTTCGCGCAGTCGTCCACGCTGGTGATGTCGCATTTTATGGTGATGATCTTTGGCTCGGGACGTTTTGCCTGTTGTGCGGCATCGTTGACTTCCTTTGCGACTGTGCTTAGATCTGATCGGGCGAGAATGGCGATGTTCGAGACCCCAGCTTTGGCATATGAGATGGCTACAGCTTTGCCGACGCCTCTAGAAGCACCTGTGACGAGGACTGCCTTGCCGGACAAATGGGATTTGAGAGGGTCAATATATGGATAGGTGTCGGTATGTTTGGTAGACGTCCATTGAAAGACTGCGATGCGGTGAGCTTTGTATTGGTCTGGTAAGGCTGTACTTACCGTCCTGGAAAGGGTCATCTAGCTTTATTTCCGGCATGTTGATGAGGCACTAGGGTTTCGCGAGACAACACTGGGAGATCTCAAGGACTGTGGTCGTCACACTGCTGCATTTATGCTTTTGTATACATCATGACCGGAAATGCCATGTTCCACTCCGCCTACACTACTTGGCGCCAACTGCTGCACGACGAATACCGGGTCTTAGGTGAGTACGAACTCAACTTCTGCCAGAGCTATCATACAACGTCGTTTGCCTTCTCCAAATGCTTATCCATTGCGCGCAAACTGCGGTATTCGCACTTGGAGATTGACTCTCGGCCATATCATCTTATGTCCGTGCAGATGCCATGAGCAGGATCCACAGCTGTCTACTGTAAGGTGCCTTGTGAAGTGGCTCGTGGTCTGGTCTTTATGATGGTCTTCCAACTCGAACCTTAATCCTTGGTATGCTCCGCCTAGATTATCAACGTGGCCGCATGTATGCACCAGTAATAAACACTGGCGTACTCCCCAGATACGGGATCAGAGTCTGATTGACGTCTCGCAGACTCGCAATTGGCCTTGATGTGTCGATGAATATTTCTATGACAACTGCTCTTTATTGGGTACCGGCGTGCTCCCGGATTAACGCGAGCGGCCAGCTTGATATCCCGTGTGGAGGTATGGTACCAAGGTATCGAGCAATAAATGGGTAGGCCTTGCCAAGAGCTAGTCCACTATCTCCGATGAGCCTACCCTTGACTGATCATACGTGTAGCGACGGTAGCTATCAATCCTCCTCGCATCTGTCACATGCGATCCAGAACGTCACAACCAATCATTACTCGAAGAACCGATTCGTGAACAACTCCTCAACCCGCAAATCCTCCTTCATCACAAGCCTCTTCTCCTTCAGCCAGTCAATCCACCCCTGCCACCTTTCAAGCCTCATCGTCCCCAGTTCACCCGCCTCATCATTCTCCCCATAGAATCCATTGATATCACTCTGACTCATCTCCAGAAAATCGGTCGACTTGCCCGGACACTGCTCCTTCATTACTTGAACCGTGGTTGCAGCATCCGTCCTTGCCATCTCATACCCTCTCCTCGTCGCTTGCACGACCCTACCCAGCACATCATCCGATAACTTCTCGCTCGCCGCATTCCGCGCAATAACAGGTGAGTACCCATACGGAATACCAGCGTCCTCCATCCGAAACACATTCAGCGCCAACGCCTCAAGTTGCGCCTCAACGCCCTCCCACGGTAAGAATATCCACGTCGCATCAATGGTGCCTTTCTTCAACTCCTCGAACAAGCTCAGCTTGCCTTTGCTGCTCTCCATCCGGACTTTCGACCCATCGCCACCACCAATATTCACCATCTCCCTTACGATCGCATCCTCGTACCTCGCACCATAGCTCCCGTACACACCGTCTTCGAGATCCCGCGGTCGCAGAATCTCATCCGCCTTCGTTACGATTGCGCTCGCATCTTGCTTGAGGATCGCATAGATGGCCTGTAGCTGAAAGTTTGGTTTCGCTGACTCAGCGTACGCTATTATGCTTTCGGAGGGACAGATTGCGAGGTCGGCTTCGCCGGCTTCGAGGCGTTTGGCGGGGGTTGTGGAGTAGGATGGGTCTGGTGGGAGGAGTTGGACGTCGAGACCTGCGTCGCTGTAGAGGTTCTTGGCGTGGGCGAGGAAAAGGCCGGAGTGGATTGTGTTGGGGGTCCAGTCGAGGGCGACGCGGATGGGGGTTTTGCTGTTGGTCATGGTGAGTTTGGTTTTGGGACGAAGGTAGTTGCGTGTAGTGCTGGCTGGTAGTTGATATCTATGTCAACCTTCAGGTGGTACCATCACAAACAGCCTTGCATGAGGCATATCATATCGAGGCACGTGCAAATGCTCGTGTGGCGGGTATGATGTAATAATGGCGCGTAGCGTGTCTGTCACACCACTGGAAATCGCCTCACGGTCAGATCCGGAGCATGTGAAGTTCGAAATCAGCAGATTTTATGAATAAACGTCTTGGTAGTTATTGCACTGTCACTGCCTCCTCGTAGTATTAGGGATTGCTTCAACGGTGTCAACGCAGGTTCTTTTCAAGAGTGCTTACCTCACCGAGTGGTCTGCCACTAGTTCACAAGCCAGAGACATCTAAACCTCCCTGCTGCTCGCTACTCACCTCATCTCTCGATGTACCAGGCCAAATCCGCATCATCATCGAACTCGAAATCCATGAACCCATTTCCCATGAAGGCGAACCTGTTGCGCTCGCGATACTCCACCTCGAAATCTTCAGCTCGAATACTGCTGATCAGCTGCTTATACAGCATCGCACTCCCTCCAAAACAAGCTGTTACCCTCCCATCGACTCGATTCTTCTTGTACCAGCTCGTGCACCCCTCAGTCCACACCAACCTCTTATGCACTTCCTCCCCATACTTGACAAACTCATCAATCGCATCCTGCTTCGGCGTCACACTCCTGATGCCCTCCGTTGCCATCTTCCTTAGCCAGCTGACAATGTAGTCACCCGTCCAATTGAATGCCTCAATCAGACTCCCATGCGCAATCACCGCATTCGGTCCGCCAAACATGAAATAATTCGGCATGTGCGGCGCACAAATAGACATGTAAGATTCTGCTTCGTCTGACCACAATTCTCCGAGCTCGAATTGCTGGCTGGTACCGCTTTCTTCCTCCTTGCCGTACAGTTTGAATTGTGGCCTGAAGCTGACTTCGAAGCCTGTTGCGCAGACGATCACGTCGACATCGTGTTCGGTGCCGTCTTCAGTCATTATTGAATTAGATGTGACTTGCTTGATCGGACTTTGAGTAAGGTGGACGTTCTCGCGAAGGAACGATTCGAGGTAGCCTTCACCTGGTGTGATTCTGCGACATCCGAGTGACCACTCTGGGATGAGCATTTTGCAGAGTCGTGGGTCGTGGTTGAGCTTCTCGGCCATCTGTTCGCGGGCGAGACGGGATGCTTCTTGGGATTGTGGGCTGTCTTTCACGAACTACACAGGTCAATCAGCAAGGCGTGCGCAATGGAAGCGCGAAGGTACAGACCATCTTGAAAGCTTTGTTGATCCTATGCACCAACAGTCTTCGATGGGCCCTGTGCGCGCCCGGCTCGTCTCTGAACCTCGTCTTGTCTTCCTCGCTATACTCAGGGTTGCCGGAGATGTTCGGTCGTCCAAGCAACTTCGATGGGGGCATTCGGTAGTAGATATAGGTTGGCTTCCGTTGAAAGCTGATCACAGTTGCACCAGGGAGCTTCGCCATCTGTGGAATGATCTGGATGCCACTGCTGCCATTTCCGATCACGGCTATGCGCTTGTTGCTGTAGTCGTGGGTGTGGTTCCAGTATGCGGAGTGGGATTTCTCGCCCTCGAAGTCATCGAGGCCGGGTATCGACGGCCATTTCCAGTTGCTGCGTACGTTAGCTGCGGTCGAGGCAAGGATCGCCATGGACATACTTTAAGATACCCTGACCAGAGACCAGCACGTCTGCATACTCCACCTCCTCCTTCTCATCTCGAAGCAGTGCCAGTCTATACTGCCCCTTCTCAGCCTGCCATCTTGCCTCTTGCAACCTCGTTCCAAACTGAATGTCGCGGTCCAGGTTCCACTTCTTGGTCGTCTTCACCAAGTACTCATGGATCTCCTTTCCCGAAGCATAGAAGTGACTCCAATTCGGATTGGGATCGAAAGGAAACGCATAGATATGAGCTGGCACGTCACATTGGATGCCAGGGTAGGTATTGACCAGCCAAGTCCCGCCGAGCTCGTTCCGGCTCTCGAGGATTTTGTGCTCCACCATGTTTTGCATCTCAGGGTACTGGTGCTGAAGCTTGTGAGCGAAGAGAAGGCCGGAGAACCCAGCGCCAACCGTAACCACTTTCAACTTGCGGCGCGGTGTATATGCTGGGATGTCCTTGAACAAATCCGAGATATCTGTCTCGTCCATCGTTGATGGCCTTGAGGAGCCATCGACGGAGGCGGGCGGCATCTGACCTCCATTGTGCGCGCCATTCGATCCGTTCGTGGCCATCAAGTTGAAGACGGGTTGGTGCTTCGCTGGTATCAAGCTCCTGTCTCAACACTGCTAGATTTCAGAGTGATAGTGTCAAAGGCAGTGCGTTGGAGCGATAGTGAACGCTCGGTAGGAAAGGATGAGCTCAGTATGAAACAAGTTTCACGAACAGCACATCACCAGTCATGACAAGGACAGGACTCTCAGGTTGGGAATTGTCGCGCAGGGTGCTAATCTATGAGCAAATGAGTGCGGAGATGAGGAATTGGAGACGGAACACCGCCTTTGGGGTGTGTGCTCTTGATAGCCATATAAACACATGCCTTGCTTCAATCAAGCCAGAACTTATCACCGGATCGAACATCGGTCCCGAGCAACGCCTGCAATCGCTCATTCTTCCTTTGTAGCTCAAGCTGTTCTGCTCCTCTCTTCTGTAGGGACGGCGCGTGATGTGGCATCGAGAGCACGACAGCCAGTCACCTCAGGCAGAACGCAAAGCATATGCATAGCCGTAACGCGACGAATCTGGGCAAAGCGCTACCGAAGGTCTCGAATCTTGACTTGCGGCTTCTCAAGCTGATGCTCGCCCCGTTGTCGCCATCCGCACTAGTCCATAACTCTTGTAGCCAGTCTTGAGGCGGGGCTGGAGGTAATCAGGGCGGAAAGCTGGTGTGGCACAATCGTAGGCTCGCCGTGTACTATCAGGCAGGGTAGAGATTGTGTAGGCTAGAGTATTTCCCAGATGTGCGAGTCGGGATGATTTAGGATTCGTGGGACGGTTGAAAAAACCATGCTGCGCTCCGTTCGAATCTCGTGCTTGTTAGAGCTATGTCCTCCTCATCACTCATTAGCCAGGTCAATATCGTCCGCACGGCCTGTCTTCATGATGTGTTAGGAGCCGTAGAGTCGCACGCGCATCACTCTCGGTGGCCGATTGACGCAACACGTAACAGAGCTCGTCAAGCTTTGCCCGTCAAATACCGACACGTACACATGAATCAGATTTGCAACGCCAGGGGTTGTTCTGGTGTACGGCCTGGTTGTGGTACCGACGTCTGGCGTGCTGAGCTGTTCGGTGCTTGAGTAGGAGTTGGATTGGTTCGAGATTAGAAGAGCTTGAATTGGTTCTCTACGGGACGACAACGAGACGAAACTGCGAATATGGTCTGTACGGACTACCGTGGTCAATATAAGTTCAAGGTTACAAATTCTGAACTTGATTTGATGGTCTGCGACATGAATTCATGATATGTATCTGCTTTTCGTCGTATCCACATCTTCGTATTCTCATCATGTACATCCTCCACACAGTATCTTCAACCAAGTCTTAAAGACACTCTGTACGCGGCTGGCGTATAGCGAAGATCATAACGCTGCAGATTGTTGTCTTCGTTTGATGACCATCTGTTCGTTCAAATTTCCAGCCAAGTCCTACCACACTTCTAAGCTTTATGCTAATACTCTCACGCTGCGCTGACGCTAGTACCGAAGTATGGCGCGCAAGGGCAAGGCTGAGCGCAGGAATGGCTGTCTGTCTGTCTGCCGCATTCGTTTTGTTACAAAGCCGTTGATCGTGGCGTTATTCAGGACTTTCCTGCCTAACCGCCATGTCTCTTTATATCACCAACCAAATTGAACCTCCCACAACGAGAACAACCACGAGAATCGTGAGGATGGCAGCACCAGCCTTGTCCGCGGTAGTAACGGGACCATGTTCCTTTGTAGGATCCGTCGGTGCATTCTGACCAGCATTGGGATCACTTTCTGATGTCGCTCCTTTGGCCTGCGAAAGAGGTGCGATGTCTGCTCTGTTGAGCGTTGAGCCTATGACTGAGAGTGCTGCCATCTGGATTGTGTTAGCAATCTTCTCCCAATTCATCACAAGTACTAACCTGTTGTCCAACATCAGTCGATCCATCCCACGTGGCTGTGAACCACTCCATACCACACTGCCTGCCGTTCGAACCACCGTCGCACTGACCAGCAGCACCCTGTGCGCTAGCGGCGAGTTTTGGCACGATCGTGGCAGCTGTTGATGGGACGAGCAAAGCCGTGACTGCCATCCATCGAGCTAGGTATGCCTTGAAGCTCCTCTGATCTTGGTTGCAAAGACCTTGAGTCTCGCATTGTAGCTCGGACATGATATTGCCACCGTATTCCTGTGGGAAGAAGAGAGAATATGTACTGTTCAGAATCTCGTTGACTCGGCCGAGCCAGACGTCGCTGCCATTTGTATAGTTGTACATGTATGCTGCGCCGCCAAGCATGATTCCGTAGTTGTATGTCCAGACAAAATTGGTCTGGTCGGTACAATTGTTGTTGGAGTCGGTGTTGTCCCAGATGTAGAGCACTCCGGTGGTGGGGTCGTGTTGCATCAACTTGCTCTGATCCATCCAACTGTACACCTTCTCGGCCCAGTCAGCATAGCTGCTGTTGCCAGTAACGTACGCCAGTCGCGCCGCAAGTTGAAAGTTACCACCATTTGACACTGCATTTTTCAGGTTGTATCCCGCATTTATCGAGAACACTTGCCAGTGAAATCCACCCCCACATGTCGTCGTATCCCACTTGTCCTGCTGGAAGTTGTATACTGCTTGCGCAAGAGAAAGCCAGGAAGGCGCATCGCCGGCGGGTGCAGGGAAGTTCGACTCGACCGCATCCATCGCAGTGAAAGCCCAGAATGCTTGGTCATCTATACCCATACTCCTAGATTGGTTGGCTGGATTGAAGTTGTCATCAGCACCCTTTTGCCATTGCATTGCTTGCGATGTGACTTCGTTGTACGACGTATCGCCAGTATATTGCCAGTAATTTATGAGCGAACCGAACATGGCGCCGGCCTCCCACCAACAGTATGTACCTGGATTGTTCGGATTGCAGTTGAGACCACCTGGTAGCAATCCAGGAACTTGACCGGATTGATTGCCCGTGTAAACGGTCATCATATCGTATGCGATCGTCGAAGCGGCTGATTTAACATCATCTTGACTATTGATGTTGAGTTGTATTGCTGAAGCGAGCGTGGTAAGGAAGAGAATCAGGTACTGCATATTGTTGTCGGACAGCATCTGCTGCTCATCGCCAAAGGAATGAAGTCTGTATATCGAACAGGCGCACAGTTGCTTTTGCGCAGGTCAGTAGGGAGGAGGTGGCAGTGTCGCAACCACCTTGTGCAGGATGTATGGAATACTTTGACGAGTAAACGAAGGATCTCAAACCAATACAGGGGATGGGAAAGCTAGTCAGCCGATGTCCGAGACACACTCGGTAGATTCACTGCCTCGTAATCCTTCTGGGTTTGTATGGCGTCTAGAAATGACAAGTGACGTATCAGCGGCGTTGGCGCAAGTTTGCTGTGCTAAACTGACATTACCCGCGGGGCAGGTGTGGAGGATCAGCAATTCGAGTCGAAGAAAGAGCTTATGAATACAAGTCGCAGTTACTGTCTCCAGAGTCCGAGCTGGTAGTAATTGCATTGCCGTCAATATCGACTTCCATGGCGCAATGAGAAGTGCTAATTATCGTTGCAACAACGAAGAAGCATCAATGTTTGAGCAAACCGAAGTCCCTGAATGATTTGTCCCCCGGCACTGGGGTCGGCATCCCCACCTTCCAAGCCTGGCGAAGCTCTGCTGCTGGCGCTTAGCTAGCTTCTCCGGGTGCTTCGTTAAGCTTATTCCTGCACTCCATCGCCTGCGTAAGCTTTTTGGCAGACCGTGCGACGCGTCGCGTTCCTCTCCTCCTAAATTTCCTTCTTCACGGAGAGTGTGTAATCATTCGAGGTCTCGCACGTTGAATGCTACCTCTCGTAGTCGTACAGACTAATGGGATTCTGTTGGCTTTCCGACCTCTCGAGAGTCGTTATGCCGCCCTGTCCCGTGGCTATTGACAAATTTACCGCTTGTCAAGCACAATCTATGTCAGCCCAAATTCTTCACGAGTAAGAAGAGAAGGACTTGTGCCTGTGTAGCCATAGGAAGCGTAGCAAGAAGCAACTATAATTTTTCAAGCTCGTGGCCTTTACCGGCATCCCAACAATTGCCAGGAGAGAAAACAGTGCGAACGTCACAGCAGGGCTTTTGTTCTAATTCATAGATTTGATTGCTGCTCGATATCGCTGTAAAGCTATCTGATCTTCACAATCTACTCTCTATCTATGCAAAACTCACGCTATGTGTCATAGACATGCATCAGTCCATCTATACTCGACTTGTGTAGTCCAAATCCAGAGTCTATATTTACGCCATGCTAATCAAAGCACCACCCTATGCATCCCAATAATACCCATCATCATCGCTCAGCTTCCGCTTACTTCGGAGTGGCCGACTAAGAGGACTCTATCTCTGACCTGAAGAGCCTTGTAGCGAGCCCTTCATTTGGCTCATGCCCGGCACTAGTCGCCGCGGCGGTGACTGTGATAATGACTGCTGTTGTTGTGAGAAGGCATTTCCAGGAACACCTTCGTATTGTGTTGGCGTTCGTGCGACGCTCTCGGAACGCATTCTTCCACCCTGTTGTGTTTGGAGAGGAGCTATGTATGGCATCGAGCCCTGACTACCAGACGTGACGTGAATTGCTGGAGCACCACCGCTGGCCGAAGGCTGTGCATATGCATTGTCTTCGTAGTAGCTTGGGATCCGTGGAGCCTGTGCAGTAGAGAGGGTCGATGTTTGTGTTGGTGCTTGGTACGCCGGCGCTTCCTCCTCCTCGATCACTGCCTGTTGGTGGACCTTTCTTCGACCGACGGTGGATTGTCGGCGCATGATATTCTTGACCTCTTCAAGATCGTTGGTACGTTGTCGCTCCAGAGCAGATGAGTTCATATCTTCACGACCTTGATTGGTAGGGTCGACCACAACTCGGCGCTGATTCAAAGCTTGTGCTTGGGCTCGTTCTCGCGCTTCTCCTGGTGTATCGTTGAAGAAATCAGTCGAGCTCGAGGTAGCAGTCGTGTCTTCGGGTTTGACCGTTGGCACCAGTCGTGCGGCTTCTTTGGTCTTGTCAAACTCCTGCTTGTTTTCTCGAGCGACATCGTCAGAGATAGCAACAGAGTATGTCGGGTTGGCCTTGTCACCAGCAGCTGGACCACCACCGCCAGGAGCATAGATTGGTACTTTTCGCATGGCCTGGACCAGTGCACACATGAACTTGCTTCGTCTTGCCGCGCGAACAGACTCGATGGACCAATTGCTCTTGTGTCGAATCTCGATCTTCAGCTGGAGTTTGTTCATCTCAGCCAGATCAAGAACCTCAATGTCAACTTCCGGTTGGTAATCTCGAGCGTTTTCCTTGGAGTTGACAAAGTCTTGCATCTCCTTACGCAGCAGCTCAATGTCTTCAAATGTGGTATCGAAGCTGATGAAGAGGTTGATCTGTTCTCGCATAGCCTTCGATCGGCTGACATTGTCGACCCAAAGAGAGTTGAGAACGATGTTCGGGACTTGCGTCCTCTTGTGGTCCTTGACCTTTCGGAACATGGTGTAGAGCAAGCTGATTCGTTCAACCACAAGCTGTTCATTAGTGATGTCAACTCTATCGCCAACATCATATGGATGCTTCACGAAGAGGAAGATGCAAGAACCAAGCAGTTCCTGAGCGGTGGCTGAAAAGACGAAGGATAGTGACAGGAGGGCAGTACCCGCAGTAGCCAGAGTCGTAGTAAAATTCTGGTTCAACCATGCCACGAAGATGAAGACGCACATAACGAAGACGACAGTCATTAGCAGGTTGTCCAAAACGGTGATGGCTTGGTCGACGTCGCGCATGCTATTAGCCAAAGCAGCTCGTTCTCGGCCAAATTCACTGACTCGAAGAACCATCTCGTCCAAGCTGATGTCGCCATTACCATCCAGGTCAAGAGCTGAGAATATCTCCTCAGCATCCTCTTCTTTGTCGTGACCGAAGACTTCAATCATGTCCTCGAGGTAGAGGGCCTCCTTGCCTTCGAGCACAAATGACAACCACAATCTTCGTGCAAGTGCTTCCGAGGACTTTCTCTTTTCAAGGGCCAGAATGACCAAGGAGTGCGATGCGGTAGGATTAAAGACCTGCTTCCCTGTGATCTCACTAGCCATGTTGCCAAATGCCGATGTAATTCCTTCTCCGACTCTTTGCACGCCCTGAAGCAGTCGCATGGGTGTAGCGCTACCAGAGCGCTTGTGGCCAGGAGTAGCGAGGTTGTTGATACCAAGTACATCACTAATGATGTAGTCCTCCTCTGCGAACTCTGGGCAGTATGTAGGGAACATGCTCTTGGAGGCCTCGTACAGTTGTGTGATGAGGTTGATGTTTCTCTTAGAATCCTTAATCTTCGAGTCAAACTGTTTTCTGTGGTAGCTGATGGAGATGAGCTGGATGAGGATCTTCTCGACCAGCAAGATAAGGGTCGAGAACAGGCAAGCAGCCAGGACCTTCTCCATGATATCGAGCCATTGGCCGTTGGTATCAGTATTTCTTCGTCCAGGAGTCCTAGTCATGAGCGGTCTGAAGGTAACCAGATTTGTAACAGCCCACCCAACCAGCGAGAGCGGAATTTCCAGCGCAGCCAGAATGAGAGCATATTTTCTTGTACCCGAGCTGACGACACCGACGATGAACTGGAAGATGAAGGGGAGGAACCTGGCGATCAATTTGGAGACCCAGACGGAACACCAGACAACCTCGATCCAAGTGAAGAACCAGGTAATTCGTGTGCCTCCAATTCTTGCGTTCGGTGCTGCTGTGGCTCCAACGATAATAGGCACAGCAATCAGTAACGCAAGCGGAGCGACGTAGAGGAGATATCGTGTTACGACGGAGAAGTGGTAGACCTTGTTGTAGAAGCGACCCATGGCCGTGAGCGATCCATCTTGAGGAGCCTTCTCGCCTTTCCCTTGCTCTTCCAGCTTCCGTCTTCTGCCGCCTGGTCTGCGAAAGTGAGAGTGATGACTTGTGACCTGCGAGTCCAGCGCTGGATCTATCTTTTCATTGGAAGGATCGACAGTTGAGGTGTTTGTCTTCGCCTTGCGAGCACCAGTGCTCTTCGAGGTTGTAACTTTTGTGAGAGGAATATCGATCGTAACGTCGTTTGGGTTATTACCGCTAGGTTGAGGAGGTGGAGGCGGCATCTCATCTGAATTGTAATGTCCGAGTCTCTGGAACCCGTCTCTTGAGAATCTCTTTTGTGACATATCGAGTAGGAAAGTCGTCAAAAATGTGTGCGGTACTAGAAGTGTATAGTCAAAGGCCAGCCACCAAGTCGATCATGAAAGTGAAAAGCGACAGTGATCTCAACTGTGGTGTAAAAGTGGCCGTCAATGGTATGCAATTGCTAAATAAAATCGACTTTGAAACACTACACTGACCCCGATATGGTCAGGGTGGTTCTGTGTGCTGAGAAGATGTCTCGTTTGTGGTGACGTGAAGACGCAAGGAAAGAACGAAATGCTGTCTGCTTGCCGTTGACAAAGAAACACAGGCCAGCTGGGAAAATTGTTTGTTCACAATGCTCGTTGCGAAAGAATGGCGATTATCGAGATGAGAGATGCACAAAAGAACGATCGGATCCCTTCGATGGGTTGCTCAAGAGCAGAAATCTCTCACACCTTCAGATTCCGTTGACACCTCGACACGTAACAAGAACTTCAAAATTCCGATTCCCTGCGTAAGCTTCCCCCAGGGGTCTTGCATTTCTGCGCGCCTCCAACTCCGCTGTCCGTCTCCAATGCCGTCACTTCTTCTGTTTACTTGAGTAAAAAGAGCTTAGCAAGAGCTGGAAATAGCGTAGTGCTTCCTACAAGGGCCGAGGTGGCGCTCCTGTTGGGCGAGGGTTGAGCGCCTCAAACAGCACTGAAACGACCACTCTTGGCCAGGATTTAGATAGCCGATATCCTGAGCCAACGCCTTGGCGATTGGTTGGCCCCTGAAATTGAGACCGAAGCTGCTTCTTCTCAGCGATGGGGCCATCACGGGAGTAGCTGGTCACCAAGTTCTCGACCTGAAGTGACCGTTCGAAGCTGATGTAGGACTATGGTGGCGACTACAGAAGGACGCAACCGGGGTGTCGCCAACAATATGTTGCTGAGGCATATGTCATGTGATTACGATGCTGTCGACGAAGATTTGGTAGCTTGCATGCCATGTTCGGAAACTCAGCTCGACGGGTGCTAAGAAGCCAAGCGAACAAAACAACCTCGACAAAGATCACGCCGCGCCGATTCTGCTGATCGCTCGGGGACCAATCAAGACCTGCATCAAGAGGTGTGGCTGCCAGTTCTATACATCGCATACCATTTCCGCACGCATGGAGCTGAACACACCTCCACAGCTTCTCGTGGCTCGCTGTCAGGCAGCGTTCGGCCGTCCTACGCACCGCTATCTAGTCATCCTCACCGCTGTCCTCCTCCTCCCACCCAAAAGCATACTTATCCCCAATTTCTGTCAATCCATTATACAGGTCCTCCTTCTCCTCCACTGGAACCGCCCTGCTATACCTCGTCACCAGGTCTCTCAGCTGAAACACGTTCTGCTTTGTCTTGAACGAAGTCGTAAATCCTGCAGACAACGATGACTCCTGACCGGAACTGATGGCTGCCGTATCAGGAGATATGAATAGATCAGCAGGGTACGCGTCCAGTCGTGGGAAGCCGAGAGGGACTGTGAAGCGCTCGACGATAGCCTCTTCGTTATAGCGACGACGGAGGAGTTCCTCACGGTCTAGAGGCTGCGGTGGCGTGCTGCCGTTCGAAGTTCGTTTAGGATGACGAGACGTGTCGAGTTGTGTGAAGACATGCTTTCGTGGTTGCCTTCGATCTGCGAGCGCCAAGGTATTCGGCACCAACGACGAGGATTCTGGTGTGAAACCAATATCGAACTTTTCTGAACCGTCCTCTTCTGTTTCATCTTCGGCTGTTACCTCCCTCCCACGCTGATTGCCATTCGCAGTTGCTGCCGGTCTATTTTGCTGCTCATTCCAATCGACAGTCAAGCCCAACTCCCAGACGTTTCTTCCCTCATCGGAACTCAACGTCTGCTCAAATTGCGCCATCGAACTTCCCCTTGCAGAACCATCTCTCAACCTCATCGGCAACGTAACACTCTCCACAGCAGCGGCCATGAGCGCCGTACTTTCCCATTCACTCGTCACATCGACCCGTGCATACTCCGGCAATCGATCAGGTAATGTCGAAAGTCTCACATACGCACTCGCCAACTTCGACATCTCACTCAAACTCCTTGCAGCATTCGCCTTCCTCGCCACAGCCTTGTCCCTACTCACCTGCCTCGTATCCTCAAGACCATAAACCCAGATGCATTTCTTCCCATATTCATCCCTCAGCGCATCAACATAACTTCCCGTCCACCCACCCCAAGCATCATCCACTCCCGCGAAAACCTGAAAACCCTGCAGACTATCACACTCCTCGGCGAATAACCTTACATCCCGATCCAGCAGATCCGCCTCTCGATCAACATCCTTGAACAGCTCCTCGCCTGCACCCCACGACTCAAACGGACTCAGCTGGCTATGCAGTGTATACTCATTGAGCTGGACTATACTCCTCGGATGGAAGAAAACACGATTGAAATCGGACCAATACCGCACCTGCTCCTTCCTCAGCTGACTCGTCGGTAACCCCGCGTCAAGGTCCGCTTGGTAAGAGATCGGCGCAATAGGTTGCTGTTTTATCGTCGTGAGCCCGTTCTCACGCCATATCCCTGCTGCTGGTCCACGCTGAGAGGTGTCAGATGTGGATGTATCATCGTAAAGCGCATTGCGTTGTCTGAGCGTGCCGAAGCCCCCCTTCAGATCGTAGATTACTGTTCGTGGTGTGTAGGTGTCGCTGCCGTCTGTGCCGATGCCGGGTCGGAAGTGGATGTCATGGTCTACTATGCTGGGTTCGGTGTTGGGTGTGTACGTGAAGTAGGATTCCTGTGGCAGTCAGAGCACGTTAGTGCGTGCTGTTGAGAGGAAAGCAGTCTGGTGTCAGGTTTGTGGTCGATTGCGTGGAAGGACCAGCCACTTGGCGTCGAAGGATGGCACGAGATCTGGCGGGGTGTCACGGCCGCTGACCTACCTGTATGTTCCAGAAGTGCGTAGCAAGGTAATTGGCGCGCTGACCAAACTGTAGAGTCACGATCTCATGCATGCTAAGTGGGCTCTGAATTGGTCACTTGATACTCTGATATCGAGACGAACGTCAATATCTATCTTTCATCAACGAGGGCAGGCAGCTAGGCGTGAAATAGTTGGGTGCTAACCGTTTTCTCCGACGCCCGGGGAACGGTGCATATATGCCTCTAATGGCTCTGCTGTTTTAAGGGTTCGCCACGGTCGACAGACCTCGATAGATCAGCATGGTGAAGACGATGCGATACGTAGCCTTGGACTGGATGTAATGTAGCAGAGGTGCTGATCCGTGATTGCTATATGGTTGAAAGCACGCGGTGTGGTCTGTGGTCGAGTTTGGCACACTCACCAGGAGTTTGGAATAAATTTGCACGATAACGAAATGCATTATGCATATTAAATTATGCTGCCATGAACATTGTTACTTCAGGGTCCACGACCAGACTCAGAGCGCCTCCAGGAGAAGTAAAGCTAACTGCGACGCTATGATCGTCAATCGCACTTGGGATACACTATATGTGCCTACAACGCTTCCTATACATCGCTAGCTGCCATACTCATACACGACGCCTGCTTTGAATCCGGAAACCGATGATTTTCCTTCTCGACCGAAGCATTGTACCGGCGCTGGAGCTGGATCTCTGCCTTGATGTCTTGAATTCCATGTCCGAGCATGACCAGCCATGTTGCAAGGGGTTCAATCCAAACAACGGCTCGGAGCGCCTCACAGAAAGTAGAAAGTAGGCTATACTGACCGCAGCCTTCCCAACGACAGTGCCCTTGGTGTCGCCACGGCTCCTGCATAACAAGATGGCTGCCAGCGAACCGCTTCTTGCTTAGAAGTCCTCGCCGACGAGCCAACTCTGCCCTCCTGCTCAACTCGTCTTCTTCCCCTGCTGCTTATCCCTCTCAGCCTTCCTCAGCGCTCTCTTCCTAATATCCACATGCATATTCCTGTTGATCACAAGCAGCAAATTGCTCATCGGCCCAAGCAAATATGTAATGGCAAACGTCACAACAGCGTGACTCCAATACGGGCTTCCCGTGGACGCGAAACCAACAGATCCGCCTCTCCGCCCGATCTTGCTCAATGCGCTCTTGACAAAATTCTTCTCATTTGGCACGATGATACTCGCCTTCTTGATCTTGGACATGGCGGAGGTGATGAGGTATGCCTGCACAAAGTGGACGGTAATGCCCTGCGGCGCAAGTTCACCCGCGAGGGCGTTCGACCATTGCTGGAGGAATGCTTTGGAGCCAGAGTATGTCGCGAGGAGCGGTGTAGGCGTGAGACCACCAAGGGAACCCATGGTCAGGATTAATCCCTTCTTGTTTGGCAGCATATGTGGCAGCACAAGCTGGGTGACTCGTAGTGTAGCATGGCAGTTGATGTTGATTATGCTCTCCATCTCTTGCCTTTCTGTTTCCGCGAAGGGGACCGGGATGCTGTGGGATTGTCCGACATTGTTGATCAGGATCGCGATCTTCTTTCCTTCGACTAGTGCCTGCAGGTTGCTGTAGTCCTTGTCGGTAGCCTTCGAGAAGTCGATCGCTATGGTCTCGATCTCAGTCGAGGAGTACTTGTTCTTGATCGTGTTCGCGACATTGTCTAGCTTCGACTTCGTCCTTGAGGCGAGGATCAGGTCGAAGCCTTTCGCTGCGAGTTGAGATGCGAATTCCTTGCCCAAGCCATCTGATGCGCCGGTGATGACTGCCCACGAACCTTTGGGTCCGAAGGACGAGAGCTGTCATTGTTAGCTTGTTCCTGCGGCCTGCAAGTGTGTTCTCACCGATTGTCCAGGCAGGACGAAAGTGCTCAGAAGCACTCTGCCCACAGTATAGATGATCGATGCGAGAGAAAGTGCGCCCACTCCGATCAATGTTGTTGACAGCGCATTTTGGACTCCTAACGGTCCCAGGTCGTACGGCATCCTAACGTCTGGCGAGCTGGGGCTGCTTGAATTACAGCGCACACTTTGATCCTTCGTCGTCTAGACCGGCAGCGGGGCTGATCTTGGCCAAATATGGTGTTGCGTTGGGGGCAGGTGTTCGCTTAACACAGTGCAGGTCAGGGATGTTCTTGCATGTGCATAAAATAATCGACTTTCAAAAAGTGCTCGATTGAATAGCTGGGAATTATTGATTGAAAGAGCACATACTCGTGTACTTTGGTCTATTGAAGAACCTCGACACAGCGTTGCAGAATGGATCAGCTAAAGGAGTACATGCCGGATGTCGCAGATGGTTATCTACCGCTTTTCGTCCTGATCGTATGCAGTTCGTACAGCCCATGCAAGATGCATCCTAATGATACCTTTAGGTCGGCGTCACGGCAGTGACCAACGCTATGCAATGCTACAAAGACATGTCCTACCTCCAGCGAATCTACAGTCCGCCTCCACCATCCCACAGTCTCAACCTCAAGACCACAGCCATAACCAGCACAATAGAAGAAGACAACATTACACCACCCGATAGGCGCAGACCATCCGTTGCCTCCATCGTCAGCGTCGAGCCACCCTCCTCAGCAGTAACACCCCTATCAGCCCGGACTTTTGGGACATGGAACTACGCAGTCGGTGTCGCAAGAATAATAGCTGCATATCACATGAACGAGCGGAGCTGGTACATGATGTCCCTCTATACCAACGTGATCGGTCTCATCCACTTCTGCTCGGAGGCATTCGTGTACAAAACTGCGAAACCACAAGGTCCATGGCTTGTCCCTGTCTCTGTTGCAACAGTCGGTCTGGTTTGGCACTTCTTGCAGATGGACCACTATATCAAGGCATAGCTCACGTTGTAGTTTTCGCGTCAGAAGGCGGCACCTCGACTTGTTCTCCCTCCTCTTTAGCCAGCTTCTTCCTGTACAGCTTCCCCCCACAACCTTGCAGTCTTGATGCAGCCTGCTCAGGCGTGATGTCTCGCTGTGGCTCGCCTAACATCTCATATCCCACCAAGAACTTCCTGACCGTCGCAGACCGCAAAAGAGGAGGGTAGAAGTGGAAATGTAGACTGCTACACTCGATCTCTTCTTCACTTCCCTCCAACGGCGCCTGATGAATACCCATGCTATAAGGGAAGCTCGTCTCGAAAAGGTTATCGTACCGCCTCGTCACCTCCGCAATAGCCTCGGCGAACTGTGCTTGCTCTTTCTCATTCAGATCCACCAATGCCCTGGCATGCCGCCTTGGCAAAACCATGACCTCGAATGGCCAAGTCGCCCACCATGGACACACCACCAAGAACCCATCATTCTGAAACACAATCCTCTCCTCCTTCTCCGTCTCAAGTTTCGCATAGTCGACCAGCAGATGTGTCCCCTTCTCCCTCTTGTACTTCCTCAGCTGCTCCATCTCCGCCGCCGGCTCCTCAGGCAAGCTCGTCTGCATCCATATCTGACCATGGGGATGTGGGTTACTGCAGCCCATCGCACTCCCCTTATTCTCGAAGATCTGCATGTACCTGTACTGATCCTGCACTCTCGCCCCATCATCACCCGGCGAACGCGGCGGCACAAAACCAGTTTTCTTCAGACCCGCCAACGGAGAGTCAGGAGAGAGATGCGCAGCGTAGATATCAGTCCACATCTGCACAACCTTCACGATCTCATTTGGACTCATATCCGCCAGTGTCAGATCATGCCGCTTGCTGAATGTAAGGACGTAGCATTTCCCCTTCTCGGCCTGTGCGACCAGTAATGAATCCTCTAGACTCCCCTCCGCATTCGGATTTGTGTACTCTTCTTGCACCTCCTTCACAGCACTGTAGTCGTTGACGAAGACGAAGGTTGAGTCGTAGTTCGGATTCGTGTCGCCGCTTGCACGCTGGTTGCCAGGACAAAGGTAGCATTTAGCATCGTATTGAGGTAGTTCGATTGTGCCGGGCTTTTCTTGCTGGCCTTGCCATGGTCGTTTGGTTCGGTGGGGTGAGACGAGGATCCAGCTGCCGCGGAGGGGGTTATACCGACGGTGGGAGATGTCGTTGAGGATTGCTTCGGGCATTCTGTAGGCGGAAAGGAGAGTAAGTGAGGTGCTCTTGGTAACAGGTGAGCTGCTGCCGTCAATTCGAGGTCGCGGGTTGCTGGACGTTCTCCCTCAGTATTAGACCTTTCGGATTCGGCTGGTCTAGTGTCGCAAAGACCTAGAAGGACAACGCAAGGAGCTGAAAGCTTTGAGACCGTGATTTAGTGGTGTTAGCAGCACAAGATATTGAGGCAGGCTTTATCATATGCGCTCGGTGTAGCACTTCGCGAAACGGCGGAAAATCAAGGCAAGTGGGGAGCACAGTGTAGCATTCAGATTGATTCTTCTTCCTTAGGAGGGCGCTGAGCGGCCAATAGCGGCTGGATACTGTTTCATGGTTGCGCTTGCTTCTGCGATGCTTTCGTAAAGCATGAGCTCGATCTGCAGCGAGAAATGCACCTGTTGTTGAGTGATCAGTTTCTGGAAAGACTCGAGAAACTCGACGTCACCGAGGGACAATGTGAGCTATTCCTAGCACGGTTAGCTTGGACCAGAACATGTGGTTACAGTGAGCAAGGAGGCAGAACAGGTCATGGTAAAATGCTCATAATGATTGCTCTTGTCGCAGCTATCGTGTGACTTCTCTCAAGCTATGAAAGTTTGAATGCGCTGTTCCTCGCTTGCTTATGCCTTGTCTCTATGCATCCGGAACCCCATCCCAAACTCAGCAGTAGCCATGTTCTTGATATAAGCTAGTTCAATGCCCGCCTATGTCTGGTCCTCTCCTTCCAAGCCATCACCCGTTGTCTGTGGTTGAGCATCTGCAAGCATATATCATTGGTCTCAACCCCTCACAGACAGTGATCTTAGCCTCCCAGCTGCATGCTCTCCGGGTATTCGGCAGACACAAGCTGGGTGAGTGATGAAGTCCACCTTGTCGGTATCGGCATAGCCCCAGTGACCCGATTTTCGATAGTCGCAGTCTGGATCTTGACATGGGATGAGCTCTTCCGTCTTGTGTGCTCCGGTGTGTCAGCGACAGCCCTATCCTTGAGCTTTTGGTGAAGATGAGAACAGTAGGCATTGAGTATGCCTAAAGATGGGATGTTGAGACTTACTAGTTGGCTGCTTACGACATTTGTCGCAGTATTGTTGCTTGAAGATCTTCTTGCACATGTTGTTCAGGAATGTTTTGTGGATCAAGAGATTCAGAGTGTGGTAGATGATGGCTGAGTATTGGTAGGGTTGGAACTCGGATAATTGGTTGTACTATGGGTTCAATAGTGGACGTGCTTTCGTGGATTTTGTGGAGAAGAGTATGGAAGATTTTGGGAAAAGAGTTTGATATTTCAAGACCATATGCGTTGGTATCAAAGCTGGAGACCACTTCACCAACCTATTGTGTCTGTGTCGTCTTCTGTCGTGTCGAACATGAGCCAACACAGTGACATCCGTTTAGTAGGGCAGGCGCGATAGTCGAAGAACATCGGGGAAGATGGCCTGAAATTGCCCCGACCGTGCCATTTGTCACATCCTTATCACCTTTCTTTCCATCATCTTCCGGTCTTCAAGTGAGGCGAAAGTCACAGAGGACAAACGGCATTGGCCAACAAATCACAAAGTAGTGGTCTCCTGTTGAACAAATAGGGTCTGTCACGTGATGACCAGCGTTCGTGTTACATGAGGAGTGATCAGAACAAGTTGCTCATAAGAAGCTCAAGCGACTGCTCAAACGACACAGGCTCTTCCGCACACTACCAGTCGAAGAAAAGCACCCTTACCGTCTCGGACCATAGATATCTGTCAATGCGCTTGGTGCCCGCTCTCACGCAACGTATTTCAGTTCGTCTTGGTGCAGCGAACGTGATATGTTTGACTCGGCCCGATAACCTCTTGGTTGTGCTCGGCTCCGGTCTAGCTTGGGTAGCTCCCATGAGAAGGACAGATTCGGCTGCGAACGCTTCGCTACCCAACGTCGGTGTAACGCCAGAATTTGATGGTCATTCACACGCTGTCCACGTGCGGAGAGACTATCGTGGCTGGTGTGCCACAAAAGCTATATCACAAAATTGGTCAACTATTGTCAAATCCATCTCGTGTGGTAGAATAGCGATGTGCTTTGAATTTGTGTTTCGAGGTCATTCTTCTGTGCATGCCCTCATGGACCGTTGTCAAGCGGTGATTCATGGTCGACGTCGTTATTCAAGCTTGATACACTGTCAGCATTGTCCCACCCCAGTGGTTCTGTTGCCAGCTGTTTCCCAGAACCGGCATGTAGTCAGCCTGGCATTTGTAGGATCATATCAACCACAGTGTTACTCAACCAGAGCAAGGCAGCGGTGCTTCGTATGCAGGTCAGGGTTATGTAAGCCACCAAAGCATGAGGTAAGGCAGGACGGCAGCAAACGTGGCACGCGTGGTTAAAAGACGGAACACCTGTCACGAGACGAACAAGGCTAAGATAAGATAAGCGGAGGACACCTGCCGGAACTGAGGTTCGTCGGAGCTTTGCTCCCCTGAGCATCGGAGGGGTACGTCAGCGCATGTCAACAAACATTTTCTTCAGCAAAACTGGACTTCGAGCCCCGCAGCCACGTTGTTCTCGAGAGATGATCTCGGAAGAGCTCACAGAGGAAATGTTGAGCTCTGACAGATGCTGACGAGTAATTCAAGCATTTGCGTATTCTGAAAGAGGCAGCTTCGTTCAGCTCGATTGGTCGATGAGCTGTCTCAGTAGTCAGTATTGAAGGCTTTGTCATGCGAGTCCCTGCAAGAAGTGAATAAAGTGCCCCGCATGTCATGGATAGATGACGATGCAGAATTCTGACTGAGGTCGACGGAGCGAGCTACGTCGAACGTTATATATCACCTCGATATCCGGCCCCTCCCACGAGTACAAAATTTGTATCTTCAAGCACTGACATCCAGAGAACATCCCAACCTCACGAAGACAAACAGAATTACATAGCAACCGCCATCATGCCGATCGAAATCCCAAAGGCCGAACACCTCCTCGACCTTCTGTCCTTGAAGGGCAAGGTCATTGTCGTTACCGGTGCCTCCGGCCCACGAGGCATGGGTATCGAAGCTGCCCTCGGATGTGCTGAGATGGGTGCCGACCTCGCCATCACATACAACTCAAGATCGAAAGGTGCTGAGGAGAACTGCGAAAGAATCAAGAAAGATTACGGTGTCAAGGCCAAGGCATACAAGTGTCAAGTCAATGACTACAACAATGTCGAGCAGCTAGTCAAGGATGTTGTCAAGGACTTTGGCAAGATCGATGGCTTCGTCGCCAACGCCGGTGCCACCGCCGACGCAGGTATCATCGACGGATCCGTTGAAAAGTTGAACGAGGTCATCACCATTGACTTGCTCGGAACCGCATACTGCGCAAAGGCTGTCGGCGCTCACTTCAGAGAGCGAGGAACCGGCTCATTCGTCATCACCTCCTCCATGTCCGGTCACATTGCCAACTATCCTCAAGAGCAGACTTCATACAACGTCGCTAAGGCTGGCTGCATCCACATGGCCAAGTCCCTAGCCAACGAATGGCGAGACTTTGCTCGAGTCAACTCCATTTCCCCAGGTTACATCGATACCGGTCTGTCCGACTTCGTTGACAAGAAGACGCAGGATCTGTGGAAGAGCATGATCCCGATGAACCGAAATGGTGATGCGAAGGAGTTGAAGGGAGCTTACGTTTACTTCTTGTCTGATGCTAGCACATACACCACTGGTGCTGATCTGCTCATCGACGGTGGCTACACTTGCCGATAGATTGGGTGCGCAGGTGAAAGTCTTATCAACAGGATGGGCGGCTCACACATTAGGGCGCGAGAGATGAAAGAAGGAGGAACACATCGAAATTTCACAGCCAGAATGTAATGCCGCATTCGTCGTTCAATTGATCTTTCGTTGTATCATTCTGCCTTCTTGATTTAGATGACTTGTGCTCACGAAGAACCACTTCTCCTTGTGCATTTGATGCCTCCCTCGATGTGTCTGGCGCGATCATGCAGGTTCATGTTCGTTCTCTACCGACGCCCCATCTGAACGACCAAACTTCAGCGCAGTCAGCAGCATTCAGCATGTTTTAGGAGTATCAAACCAAGCTGTTCCGTTCATACGGATGATTCGATGTAGGAAATAGCATGACATACCCTGATTGGTTCCTGCCGCCTTCGCCCACAAAATTTACGCACGTGACCTCAGCTACCGAGATGATTTTGAGCTCGTTGCCGGTTCTATAATTCTAAATGAGTATGGGCGGCAGTGACATAGATGTACTCTGCCTGGTCTGGCACTGTCGAAAGGGACCATCGCTCACTTCATTGCCTTCAAGGGAAGCGTACAGGCTGCTCGCAGCCAGTGCATAGTTTGCACTCCAATCGTGACGCGCACACTCTTTGCACTGATTCCGCGACAACTACGCGCAACATGAGCTCGATTCTCAAGGTACCAGAACTCGTCAAGACACGACCTACCTTCACCCGCAAACGTGCGCGACAACGCTAGATGGCGCGAGGACCTGCGACACTTCACCAACCCGTAAATACGCTGCGCCAATTTTAACAACCACTCTTCAGAACGCCCTCACGATAGTTACCATGCACAAGCTCGCTGTCGAACTTGCAGATTCTACGAAACATTCTTTTGTGGTCTCTCTGTTTTTAGCCACGCTCTACCTCTTCATTATGGCCGCGTACAATTCAGCTGATCCCATGGCCACCATCTGGCCGCCCGACATGTCTCACTCTTTCTTAGGATGGACGACCATCGAGCTTGTACGAGGAACGTTGCATGATATACCTAGTATGGCCTCCAACTTCAGCAGCTTCTCTGCGTTCGACCTCCTCCTCACTTCTGGCGCGATCATTGTTGGCTTCATTGTCGCAGCGTTATGGTATGTTATTGCCAAAACCACACTCTTCTCGCGGGGCGACAAGGTCGAGCAGCCGCTGGATGGACCTCGTGGTGTCTTGGAGGCTATGAGGAAGGACAAAGCGCGACTTGACGAGCTCGAGCAACTATGCCAAGTTCAGCAGAGCCATATTTGCAAGGTTGAACCACAACTCGCCAGGTGGCAAAACGAGGTTGCAAACCAAAGCACGGTCATCACTCGGCATTTGAAGCATATACAAGGGCAAAAGAACCACATCAAGGCGGTCGAACACGCATTAGTGGTTGAGAGAAATCGTTCCCAACAAGTCGAAGCAAGGCACCTCCACACGATTCAGCAACAACAACTCCATCTCACGAACGGTAACAATGAGCTCACTAAAGTTCGACAAGCCAGAAGCGACTTGGAATTCGAAGTACAAGTGCTCAAGTCATCACTTTCGGGGGACGTCATAGCCCGCGGACCCGAGTCCTTATCTATGTCTAGTCTTGCACCGCCCTTCGTTCTTGTGCTCGTTGATGGAGATGCCTACCACTGGTCACTCGATCACTTTACACAGCAAGCCTGTCCACCTGGCGCTCATGCGGCTCAAGCCATCAAGAATGAGGTACAGCAGTATTTGATCAGCAACAAGAATCGCCTCTCACTGCAGTCAAGGGTCACTACACGAGTCTTCTACAATGTCGAGGGAAGGGGTGCTCAAGAAGGTCGTATTGGTCATCTTGCTACAGGCAAGCTCAGCGAATTTGCTCGAAACTTCACCGAAAGCATGCCACTATTTGACTACATGGATTGTGGCAGAGGCAAGGAAAGAGCTGATTCGAAAATTTCAGGTACGTATGCGGTATGCGTGAGAAGAATCGAGTCGCTGACCCTTGGCTCAGAGAATGTGCATCTTTTCGTCAGGAATCCACAGTGTCAAACCATCTTCCTCGCTGCGGTCACTGACAACGGTTTCGCCCGACTCCTCGAGCAGTATGCTGGCGACGAAGATACGAAGAAGAAGATTGTGCTCGTGCACCCTGGATTTGTCAGGCGGGAGATCGTAGCGCTCAAGTTCACGGCTATCGAGTGGCCAAGAGTGTTTCAGCGGCAGAGACAAGAGCATGCTGCTGTCATGAAAGAAAGACATCTGGCTTCGAGGTATGAGGCCGAGAGGAAAGAGAACAAGCGAGCTGTGACTGTGGCAATCTTCCAGAACGTGTTTGGCCTGGAAATGCTTCAGACCCCACGTTCGTACCTGCTTTCGGTGAGACCAAGACGTGATCATGTCGAGTACAAGGCTTTCAGAGATGAGCTTCTGGTGGAAGAACTTGACTGAGATGGAGATGCAACAGAGGGGAATGACAAACATTTCAACAGATAGGGTACGAGCTCAATACACATAGGCTTAGCTTTAAGAAGGTACATACATGATGCGACACTGCAGAGCGGCTCATGGAATACTTCGTATGCAGGACAAAGGTACAGCCGTGAGCTCTTGTTTCATCTGGTGCTCCTGTGGGCCGGCGACAGTACGAGGGGCTATGTCCAGGGCTGAAGGGAGCTGGTGAGGGCCGAGGGCGGAGAACTTCACGGCGACATCTGCGTTACTGATGAACCAGAGCGAGCACTCGACTTTGGCAGCAAGGGAGCTAGGGTGGTGCTTGTGTACCTTGGCTGGCCAGAGCAGGCCGCAACTTCACATATAGCTTTCAATCTATTCCTGATATACCGACTTTTGTGAATCAGCTACCGTACATCAATGTGTTGCCTGCCATGTCTGCCATGCCTATCTAGGAATGCCCTATTGCGTGTAGTTTATTACCGTTCACCATCTGAAGTGTTCGGGCCGAGCTCGGCCACGATGAGTTGGAGCAGAGCGGTGACGACGAAACGAATGACTCTTCGTTACCGACTTCGCGTACCTGCATAAGCACACAAAACCTTTGATACCGAGCTGGTCGAGTCATTAAGATCTCTCAATATGCAGACCCAAACGTGCGATTGATCCGAAGCCCGTATCATGCATCTCTTTCCCTGCTACCCGTCTGCACTTTTCGTGTGGGACAGCACGTAACATGACTTCCAAGGTCTGCCACGAAGGGCAGCAACTATGTCGACACCTACCCCGCCGAACTCCCTCTCTCGAAATCAAGTCACAGCGGCCTCGGAATTCAATCACTACGACAGGTCGAGGCTACGCCTCAGCTGCAGCTGCAGTGGATACCAAGCATTACGGCCAGCAGCAGAACGCCAGACAGATCGCAAACAGTCCTTTGGGACAACAAGCACAGCAGAAGGAAGCGGATAGAGTGAGCAAGCAACGAGCAGAGTTAGGTCAAGCTAATAGCAACAGGAATTCTTCGCCGACCTGCTCAGCTCAGCAGCCACTAAACGAGATGCGAAAGCCTACCTCACCCGACTGAAGAGCCCTCCAAAGACAAAACCTATCCCTACGAAAGCCCAAGCTCAGGTATCTGGATCTTACGTCAATGTTGGCAACCTCTTCCGTGGCAGTCGGGCGGCTGAGATGAGCCCGGTCTTCTCACAGTCTGCACCTGTCGAAGCCGAGTTCCAAGAGGAGGAGACACTCCATGTGGCATTGGTCAAGATCCAGGATGCGGCAGGTCTGGCGCAGAAGACGTTGTCTGGAATTGCAGAAACTTTGGCTCAGCTCAATCGACTGAGCATATCGCCCTGTGTTGTCGTTGAGTCGTCCAGCTCAGACAGAGCTCAACTCGGAGAAGAGGTCGACAAGCTTGTCAACGCAATCAATGAGTTTGGGAATATTGCAAGAAGAGTCGACAATGCTCTCACTATCAATGCGGGTCAGGCTAGAGTATCGCAGAGGAAGCTGCTGATGCGACCACTGCGGCGGGACAAGATACCAGTTGTTGCTAACGTCGCATACAACGAGGATGAGCAGAAGATGGCTGTGATTGGGATCAACGATGCTATGCTCGCCCTCACGAAAGAGTTTGCAGGGCTGAACATCAAGCCCTCAGAGGCCGAGGACTATCAAGCAGATTCAAGCGCGATCAAGCAGGCACAGAAACGGGTCTCTCTGGACCGCATCATCACAATCGATTCAGCAGGCGGCATACCAAACGACCGGGCTGCAGATGGCAGACACGTCTTCTTAAACCTCGAGCAGGAATACGACGCCGTGCGCTTGAGGCTGCAAGCAAAGATCGACAGCCCGGCCGCGATCACACACCTAGCAAACCTCGACCTCCTCGACCGGGCTCTCCAGCTTCTTCCACCGACCTCGTCCGGTCTCATGACCACCCACGAAGAGGCAGCAAATCACGGTCGGGTGGGTGCGCCGTCCCACGACCCTTCCAATGTCGGAACGCGTCGTCAGAAGAATGCTCTCATCCACAACCTCCTTACAGACAAGCCGGCATATTCATCCTCACTTCCCCTCGGCCGCCTCACCAAGAACGAGCCAAGTGGCGAAACCCTTCCGCTGCCGTCCCATTCCTCTTTCGTCAAACGCGGCATGCCTATCACCATCTTTCCCGATCCCTTTGAGGCTCCGTGGACGGCGACGTTACCACGTCTGAAGCTCACTGATCCACGGATCGACCTTGCCCGCTTGGTGTACCTCATTGAAGACAGCTTTGGCCGCAAGCTCGATGTCGAAGATTACCTCCGCCGCGTCAACGACAGAATAGCCGGCGTGATAATAGCGGGGAACTACGAAGGTGGCGCAATATTAACGTGGGAGACACCGCCTGATGTGCCTGATGCAGATCCAGTGCCATATCTCGATAAGTTCGCTGTGCTGAAGAGAAGTCAGGGCGCAGGAGGCGTGGCGGATATCGTGTTCAATGCGATGGTGAGGAGTTGCTTTCCGAATGGTGTCTGCTGGAGGAGTCGGAAGGATAATCCGGTCAATAAGTGGTACTTTGAAAGGAGTAGAGGCACTTGGAAGATACTCGATATGAATTGGACTATGTTCTTTACGACGCCTGGAGTTGAGGTGAGTGATCGCAGGTTCAAGGAGTATGAGAGCGTATGTCGGGGCGTGAAGCCGAGTTGGAAGGATAAGACTAAGGCCGCAGATTGAGTGACAATAGTTGCGGAACTTCACCATCTGCGCTTCCACTTCTGAACCGCAGTCCTCTCCACTACACAGTCTACCGATGATCGTCCCAATCTCTCGCCCATCTTCGTACTCATGTCAGTGTAGCTGCCGTCTGCTGTCGCCGCTACAAATTCGCTTGTACAACACAACAAACCACAAAGTCCAGTCGCACATCAAAATTGAGAGATCCAATTTGCAATGGCGACTCCCATAGCATTTTGCGACAGATGCGATTATCAGCTGGAAAGTTCGCGCGCTCGATGTCGATATTGTGGAGAGACTGGCGGACTGATACCCGGTGAGCACAACGGTGATCCTGGCAAATGCTGGTTCGGCTTCTTCAAGGACGAATTCAAGGTCATGCCAGAAGCTGACAAAGCTGATCATCTTGAGAATATGTCCGAGCGAGTCCAGATCTTCGAGGATCATGCCCATCGATTCGTCTATCGACCTACAAAGCGACAAGAAAGAGAAGGAGAAGCTATCAGGGC
This sequence comes from Knufia obscura, assembly GCF_036327395.1. Lineage (NCBI taxonomy): Eukaryota > Fungi > Ascomycota > Eurotiomycetes > Chaetothyriales > Trichomeriaceae > Knufia > Knufia obscura. The sequence goes on from NW_027042708.1 coordinate 206,853, forward strand.
AAAAAGGCACAAGGATGGCCAGTTACAGAAATACCAAAGCAGAGCTGAAAGTCGCGAATACGAGGCTTGTGATAGGCCTCGCCATGATGGCCATCCAATGCTGCCGCAGCCGCCTCTACAAGAAGTTGTCCAGAGCATGACTGCCCACACGAGAGGCATGGCACAAGAGAAATCCTGGCATGGTGCTGTGTGCACTTGCGGAGGAGCGCACCCAGAAGAGCTATGTGGAACACACTCTGAGTACCTGGAACTCTGGATCGATGCCTTTGCGCATATAGCAAACGATGGCTACTGTTTGATCTATCTGCAGGCAGGCAGGCCTCACCTCACCCATTACACATGGCAGCATGGTCAAGGCGTGTTTCGGGACCATCCAAGCAATCCTACACTTCCTCCGAGTCTACAGCATTTAGAAAGCCCATGGCCACGAGCTGCGATGCTGCTTCCTCTGCCGTACGAATGCTATAGACAAGATGGCTCCGAGCTGCCAGTAGCAGAGCGGCAATTGCCCGATGATCTGGCTGGTGGACTTCGGGCTGGCTTGATGCGGCGATGGGCTAAAGACGAGGTCAAAGCGCTACAGGAAGGCTTTGACAGCGGTATCAATACTTCTAGAAACATCATCCAAGAGGAAGCGAACGAGCGCATGCGTGCGATCGGCGCTCTCCGGCAGCGATATTACAGATTGAAACGTACCCCTGTGGTAGAGCAAGAATCGAATCAAGTTCGAGAGATCGTTACTCACCGCGACTTGCTCAGTGGCGTGCCACACGATTGGCGACTTCGTGGCACGCCCTTCAAAGCCGGTCAGGTCGCCTGGTTCACACCAGCCTTGATGGACACCTTGCTGGAGGTCATGACGGAAGAGGACGAAGCGGAGCTTTACAGGCTATGGAGATTCTACAGACTCCGAGATACTGGTTCGGAGGATCCCAGTGAAGTCAATGAGCTAAGACATACTGTGCAGCTTGCTTGGGGTATTGTCGCTACGTATGTTCTTTTCTGGAGACCTGATTGGCGAGCCGAGGACTACGAGAAAGCGACCGGCTTTGCAGAAAGTATGAGCAAGGTGCGCAGGAATTACAGAATGTGGCCGTCGCAGCATGTGCAGGCTGCTTCCGGACTGTCAACAAGCGACAATCCCAATCACTCGCGCCTGTCGGTGATTGCCGAGTTCCAGACAGGCGATAGTGCTACAACAGGCACTACTTCTGTGCATCATATGCCAAGAATGGATGCTTCGACCATAGACCACGATTGCGCACACGCACTCATGACAGATGCCACTTCCCAACATCAAGCCTCTCTACCGATCGACCTGACTCGTCTTCCGATGTCCACTCCTAACATCAGGCTGTACCTGCGAGATTACTGTTGGACACAACGCGAAGTCGGCCTTGGAGAAGACAAGCTACGTAGTTGGAGTGATTGGCTCGCTACCCAGATCAGTGGCCTTGTGATGATGTTGCCGGACGAATCGCTCTCCAGGGATGACTTTCAATCGTGCTCATACGACCTCTATTGCTTTGCCACTGTTGCTGAGCACGCACTCAAGCCACTTGTCGAGTACGTTCGTACGTTGTCGAATTTGGGGTGTGGTAGGCAAGCTGATCGGGTGGCGCGATTCTTCGAAGGACGATGCCATTTGGTGGATACTAAGTTCTCTAAGTATACGCAGGAAGTGACTAATGCACGACATCGGTTGTGGTCAACTGAGACCTACCGGCTCATCAAAAGTCTGGTAAGGAAAGGGAAATTGCCGTTGGCAGATCTCGATGGCATCGAAGGAGGCTGGCTGCCGCAAGCACAGCATCAATCAGCACCATTGAAGATGCTTGTGTGGCCACAGGCATTCGAAGAGTAGCTGTGAGCGGGACGAACGGTATCGGCACAAGAGGAGTAAGAACTCAGGTATGAGATGTGTATGGAAAACAGGCTAGGTCATACGGGTGAAGCGCTTGCTCGGAGCAAGAATAACACAAGAGGTCACGATGCAGACTCACCACGAATACCGAGCAGTCTCGCAGATGAAGCTGATGTCATTTCTCCCGATGTTGCACTAGGATGTTGAATCAAAGCACAAACTGAAAAGAAGAAAGTAGCTAGCCTTGCTGTCCTCAATCAACCCTTTCTGTCGCTGTCCTTATCGTTCCCCATGGCAAACTGCCATCGGCCGGTCCATAATCAACCGATCCAGCCGAGCAGCCTATTGGCGATCTTGTTCGCATAATCCGCCGTAGCACCATTTCCGTTATTCAGGTCGCTCCATATGGGCGATGTGCTGCCCGAATTGTACAATCTAGCCGCCTGATAGTAGACCTGCCCATAGCTTTCATCGGCGCCTGTACCACTGGCCTGGTTGTGAGCAACGGCTTGCCCGATCAACCCAGCCAGACCATCTCCAGCGCTAGTTCCTGCGGTTCCATCCAAGATCATACCATAGATCTGCTCCTGCGGACATGGGTACTGGGTGTTCCCATCCCAGTTGCATGAGTGGGTACCTGCGTGATCTTGCATCAACCCTGGGTTGAGGACGCCCTCCCAGCTCTGGGTGGTGTGGACTCGGACGCAGCCTCCTGACTCCTGCATGATGACTGCGAGGATGAATCGCTGGTCTACGTGGGTCTGCTCGGCGGCATTCTGGATGCCCCAGTAGATCATGCCGATTTCGTCGTCTGTGTTGTCGGCGCCGTATTGGTTGTTCGAGCAGGATTGCTTCATGAGTTCTGCATTGGTATCGAACCTGGATGGGTATGGCTGTCAGTATCAAGAACAGTCATTCGGGTAAGGGAAGGATGGAGGTAGGTATTGACGTACATCGTCTGGAAGTCGATCCAGGAAGACTTCTCGGGCCAGCCAGCATCGGCGGACCCGTCGCCGTAGAATTGGAGATATTGCGAGGCAGCGACATCAGCAACAGAGCCGTCCTGGATCTTTGGAGAGCGTGCATTGTTGAAGACCGGTGCGGCAGACGCCAGCGTCGCCAGTATGGCCGTAGCAATGGACTGCGAGATGCCGGTTAGCAGTGCTTCTATCAGTTTTGATCATTGGCTGCTTACAGCTTTGAGCATCATCTTTGTGATTGTTGGAGGAACGAGTCTTGACTGGTGTTTCAAGGAGTTCTGCTCGCTGCTTTATGGACTCTTGATTGTGACTGATTCGTACTCTGGTAGTGGTAGACTCACGATTCTGTTGTTTGAGGCTGTCGTGCTGTTGCCGTCTCAAACCGCCAGGGAGGTGATTCGTATGCCATCTTATACTCGAGATCTAGCCGCTGACTCATGTTGGCTGCGCATTGCAGTGACAACAGCCTGGCATGACTGCAACGTTGCTCGTAGGTCGGTGACATGCGAGGAATCTGTCACATTGTGAGAAGGTGATATACATAGACCGATGTTTTGTCCTGGCGTCGTTGCTGCCACCACTGCTTTTTGACGGTGAAGCAGTGGCATCTTGGAGGTCGAAAGACGTGAGGCGGTCCGCTGGGATGATACACACAATGTTGAGTGGCATGAACTCCGCGACCTTGCTGGGTGGGATGCTGAGCCAGGTGTTTCAGGTGTTGCCGCGGGTTGTGGGAACACGGGTACAAACAGCTTGACATCCCGCTCCCGTGGTTGTATCCCGCTTCTCCAGACCGATCATGCTTGCTGAGAACCACAGCGCGGGTTTAGGATCCGCAAAGAAACAGCCTTCATAGAAGGGGAAAAGACGGACTTGAGACTGTTACCCTGCGGCCCCGATGTTGCGGGTGACTCGATGTCAAGAGAGGCCTGCCGCTGGCTGAAGGAGATTTTGCTTGTGGAATTGCTGAGTTCAAACTTGCTTGCACCATTTGCTACCACCAATTGCAACGCTGCTTCATCTTGCAAGCCACTCAACAGCGCACGGGGAAAGTGGTGGGCTGCACTTAACATATTGGTTGCATCACACACTGATTGCGGGCCGGCTCGTGCTGCGAGGACGCAGAGGCTCGAGGAACATGTCAGTCTTCCTTGTCGCGAACTATGGCAAGCTGCCTCTCGATGGTCACAAATGGTAGCATTCAATTGGCAGCCGTAACCCTCGTCAGCGCAACAGCCGTGACCCGAGTCGTAACTATCAGCGCAAGTCCAAATCGCGCGTGCTGCTTCACCGTCTGAACTTGTAGAGCTTTTGGTCAACACGCCGCCCGTGTTAGAGCAAGGGCTTCTGAGTTGGACAGACGAATACGTTTCCTGCCTCACAGGGGGTCACCGGCCAGGAGGAGCTTGATCCGGTGTCCTGTCGATTGAGGGCGTCGGAACTTCTGTGGGAGATATCAAAGCTGATGTGATTTGGACTCTTAATGTTGCTCGTGGCCGAGGACATGGAAGTCGCCAAAGGAGCCCAGAACGAGCTTGGCGCTGCACTGAAGCTGGGTGCTTTGACTCAGATGACAGATGGTTGATGTGATAATGCTCGAAGCGACATGGCCCAAATGCAAGGAAATCTTAGATGGACATGGTTGTAGGATGTATTGAGCATGATGGGCGTGACTTGTTCAAACGTCCTGGTATCGAAGTATATTGGTGAGGAATATTTGCCCATAGTCTTCGAGACGTGCTTGTGTCTTGAAATGACATATCCCAAAGACACCACAAGGTTGAGCAAACTCATTTACAGGACACCGGAGCTCTACAGCTTCGACAGCGCATCTAGTTCTCATTGTACACCGTTGTAGGGCAGAGAAGACGGCAAATGCTGAAAGTTGAGCGCAGCTTCCCTCGCTCCCACACTGCTTTTCGTGTGAGGGAAGTCTCACACGTCGCTAGCAGCACACCCAGAGATCATGCGAAGATCACAATGAGCTTCATGAAAAGAAAGCCTTCGCGGGCATCATGTTGTCACAATCGATTGCCAAATATGCTCGTCGCGGCCACGTTGTCTCAGCTCTGCGCACCCGATCCTCAATCGTGATCTTGCTTCAGGACAGACTGGCGACATCCATCCACTTCTCGAGAGACCATCATCCTGCGAACACTGAGCAATGCTGTTACAGATGAGGTTGGCCAGGTGATGCATCCATTGCGGAGGGAGGCTTCCTGATACTAAGCGCAGGTTATGACAACACGATGGAGCAAGGCTGTGCTAACTTTGAGTTGGTGGTCATCCATTTCCTTTGGCAGAAGAGAGTCAGGTGTTTGCAACGAGAATAGCAAATATTCTTCCGATAGCATATCTGGCAGGTAAGAGCAGAGATATCTGAAGCTGCGGCAACATATTTGTGGTGACTGCAGGTGTGTTTGCTGTTTTGAAGAGATAAAAATCAATCGGCTTGATGCAAGAACTCAAGCTGATTGCGATCTCAAACCAAACTTACTGTGTGAAGATCATTTGAGGCAGCTTCATCTGCTTGGCTCAGCGGTACAGACCTGCGTGTCAGAGGTTGAATATCGTGTCCCAAAACTACTTATCTACTCTGACTTCTCTAGCCATATTCCCAGCGTTGACAGGCAGATCGAACATGGGTGAACAAGTCGTGCTCAACCATCACAGTCAGCCTGCGACTCCCAATGGGCAACGCCAGGCCCAAGATGGCCAGTACTACCATCAATACCTCATGCCCGACGACAAGCAAAGCAATACCTCCATGACTCTACCTCTACGTCTCAGCGGTCAGACCTTCGCCCGTATCTCTTCTGATCTGTCACAAGCCCCACCAGTACCACAGAATTCAGTGCCAGTAGACGCGAGCAGTAAACAGGACGATGCACGAGATGTGCATGTTCAGACGCGCAAAAGAACATGGGCCGACACCGAGACACAGGTCGTGGATGTGGAGAGAGCTGCGAAGAAGCTGAACCTTGGCGTTCCCGAACGTGAAGGGGAGCTACATATTCGTGACGGCCGCGCCGAGATGGCAGCACTCCACCCCTTGTTTACTAGGTCAAGGAGCACGAGGGAACTTTGTTGGTGCTACAGATGGAGTGCTAGTCCGAGAACTGACCGTCGGCATCTTTCCGGCCGCAATGAGTCGGTCACTGCTGTCGAGAGTGAACCTTTCGTCGTCATCGCACTTCCTGCTCGAGTGCAGAGGTACATTCACGAGATGCGACTACAGCTGACGACAGCCAGAGCCACGATCGACTGGGACAAAATCCTGCAAGTGTACGACCAAGTAATGGCCAACAATACACGATTGCAACAAGAGATGATGGACGAGCACCAACAGAAGGCACTAAGTTCGAACTCGGACAGAGCAAAGGGCAGGATCTTTCTGTCGATCGAAGATGGCAAATTGCGAGGCTTTGAGCGCCATGACGGTGAAGGACAAACAACGTCTCAACCAGACTAGCAGGATGGCGACCGGCATCGAGAGTAGCAGTCACCAGTGGTGCACTGGCGAGGAATGTAGTGTCAAAGTATTGAGCTCACTTTTCAAACCATGCGAATCCCTTGTCCGATCTGCGATGTAGTTCACGCTTCCGCATAACCCAGCTCTATGTGAAGGACTTTGAATGAACGAGATCAGTGGCGACCACCCAGTCTTGAGCACAGTCTTACTTTCATCGGTGGTCCTCAATGAATACGGGCTAGCTACGTTGCTCACGAATTCGCACCAAGCAGCAAGTCTGATGTTTCAAGCACCGGCCTGAGATACCATGCTTCCGCGACAGTCATAGGTATTCGAGCCATTTTCTACCCAAGTCTCCCACGTCCGAACCGCCTGCCTGCCTCAAAACCATGTTCCAGGAGATCTCCAGTGGTGCTTCTGGCACACATCGGCGGCCAGCTTGATAGGATGTGGAGCTCGTCCATGCTCAGTACCAATACTCCTGCTGCTCAGGTCTCATCATCACGTCTGCTCGGGTATCCACTTGCCTCTCACCGCTATCAGATGTATTAGCGGCGGTCGTGCCCTGCAGCTCACTACCTGCCCAATCTCCGTTGAGCTCGATCACTCTGCTCTGCCTTTTCGGCCCACCATCGATTTTATGCCTCTGCCGGATCGCTTCGCTGTCTGCTTCGGCGTATGCTGGCTTACCTTCTACCTCAGCATAAGGTGGCGCAGGCTCCTGTTTCGCTGCATTCGTACGCCTACTCCGGATGATCAACAGCCATACCATGATGCTGATGAAGGCGATCGCACAGACGGGAACGGCAACCCCAACAGCTATTTTGGTCGAAGACGGTGGTACTGCGTTTGATGTGGATGCTTCAGGGGTGGGAGTGGGTGCTGGCGACGTCGGAGTGATGTCCGTTCCGGGGCAGTCGACCGTGAATTGGCTGATAGAGGTATCGTTTCCAATGCATTGATCTGGAAAAATCGGGACTCTACGACCTTCTCCACAATATTGGTTGTTGCGGTCGTAGACGGTTACTATGGCGCAATCAGTCTTCTATCGTCCATACTCAAGTCTTTCATACAAATGTGAGGGAGTTGTGTCCGACGTACCAGTACATCCAGTGTCCAAGGTATTGATGCTGAATGACCAGAATGATGCTTCGATCTGCGTACAGATACCGCCTAGAGTCCCATTAATGCGCATAGGGTTCGGATCAGCACACTGGCTGCCTGAAAAGAGGTTGAGAGAGCCATTGGAGGCCGCCATAGCAAGACGAACGAAGAATTGAGATAGAGACCAGCTCGTGGCGGGTAATGCGGAGAGCAACTTCAAGGACATCCTGGGGTTGAAGAACCATAGCAGTGGAAAGCAGAGGAGCGTCTTTGACAGCATCTGGTCTCACCAGATGTGGTGCATCTTGATTCTAGTAGAGCCTGGACCTAAACTTCGTAGTACAAGAGCCCATCAAAGATCTCAAGGGATCGTATTCGTGCAATAGTTCAAGATGATAGTGCCGCACACCGCCTGTCACGTCCATACTATGCATTCCTGGTTGTTGAACTCTAATATCGCTAGGTGCAAAGACGTCGACGACTTCGTGAATGTTGCGCCGGTCTGCGCTTTGTTCTCGAGATGTCTACCTGTGAGATGGATATCTCGAACGGCGTGTGTGGAAACAACGTAGGAGCATGTATCAAGATGGTGGAAGTACACAATTGACAACCTGACAGCGCCAAGTTTATATGCAGAATTTGGACCACTTGGATTCAGCCATCACGAGAAATAAAAGAAGTAGAATTGAGGTCCGAGTGGCAATCTGTCCATCGATCACATGACTGTAGTTACAAACAACGTCTTCTCTTCCACGGCGTGATATGCCTTGAATGAATATGAAGACGCGGTAAGATCTGGGAAGACTAACAGGAGTGGCAGGAGTGGCAGGTCCGGCACGAGGTCAGATACGGTTGACATAATTGCGCTCTAGACACTACTGTTACAGCGTAGCGGCGGTCCGAGGTACATATCCGAAGTCTCGTTAATCTTGATCCACCCTCCCCCATGTCATCTCCGCACCCCGGAAGTGGCCCGCACTCAAGCATACGCATGTTCAACAGATGTCGGTCGCGTCGCACGCAGGAACGTGGTGGCTAGTATTTTGGTCTGCTTGCAGCCTTACTTGTTGTGGTCTGATGCCAGGAATATCTTCGGAAGAAGCATCTCATGGAGCTCTTCCTTTCTCTAGACCTTGACTAAAGTGCTTGTCCCCGAAGCCGACCACCCCTCCACCATCATGCATCTCAAGCCGTGCTCGATTGCCGTCTGAATAAAGCTCGGCCAAATGACGCTTCGAGGTCTAGGCAGTATGGAGAATATGGAGTGTCTGCTCATGCAAGCTCTTCTGAGGCATGTTTCTATCAAAATGATGCCCTTGTCTCAGCTGTATTAACAACCCCCGACTCGAGCACTAGGCAGTAGTTTGATACCCAAGAAGCACGACTGTTGAACATGCCTACCACAACGCAAGGTCTCGTCGCTCACGAGCTCAATGCAGAACCCACGCTCGAGTCGATTCAACTCGATGATATTCAACCAAATGAGGCCCTAGTGCAGATCGAAGCAACTGGTATCTGCCACACAGATCTTTCTTGTATCGATGGGACTCTGCCGGCAGAGTTTCCAAACGTGCTCGGACATGAAGGTGGGCGGTAACCTCGATCCTAACCTTGACAAGTGTTGACAGTGACGATAGGCGCCGGCACGATTCTGGAAGCTGGGTCTGAGCTGAAACATCTCTCTCCTGGCGACAAAGTTCTTCTTAGCTTCAACCACTGTTCCAAATGTTCAGAGTGCACATCTTCTCACCCAGCATACTGCCACGCTTTTGGCCAGCTGAATTTCGGTGGACGTCGAGCCGACGGCACTCAGCCACTCAGCCTGTCCAATGGTGGGAAGAAATTGTATGGCAGTTTTTTCGGGCAGAGCTCCTTCGCCAAAGTCGCGGTCATTGCTGGTGCCAGTATGGTGAAGGTACCATCGTCGACGAGGCTTGAGCTCTTTGCGCCGCTAGGCTGTGGTATTCAAACCGGAGCTGGATCTGTGCTCAACACGCTTGATGTGCAGTCGGGTCAAAGCCTGGCGGTGTTCGGTGCTGGGTCCGTAGGTCTGGCGGCGATCATGGCTGGTAAGCTGAGAGGTGCGAATCCGGTCATTGCAATTGATCTGAGCTCTGAGCGGCTAGCTTTGGCGCAGAAGCTTGGTGCTACGCATACGATACTGGCGTCCGATAAGAACGTGGATGTGGTGAAGGAGATTCAGGGGATTTGTCCGCCTACCGGTGTTTCGCGAGCGGTCGATTGTACCGGTGCGGCGAAGGTAGTCGAGCAGATGATTCAGGCTCTCGGATCGCGTGGTAAAGCTGCTACCGTTGGTGCCCCGTCTCCCGGAACACAAGTGCCTGTAGACATCTTCAACCATTTGATGCTAGGACGACAGTATGTGGGGTGCTGTGAAGGTGACAGTGTACCTGAGAAGGTGAGCAGATTCCTTAAAGTGTGGACAAGTGCTAATGTTGAATGTAGTTGATTTCTTACCTCATCGAACAGCACGCCGCGGGTAAATTCCCGGTGGACGAATTGATCACCTTTTATGGTGGCAACGACTATGCGAAAGCTTTCAAGGGCAAGACTATCAAGGCTGTGTTGAAGTGGCAGTAGGCTGGCATGGCTGGACCGCAGCCTCGAATCGAACCTGTGCTCACGATTGATTTGTAACCATTCTTATTGACTGATCATACGTTGCTCGATGCGTGGTGGGGCAGACCTCTCCTTTTCTTCTGCAGCAACTGCTCGATGTGGCTCAACCCAGATGGCTGATATTTTCTGTCCCAATTCTTGCCCCCGCTGCTGTGGCTCTGTTTGTTCTCGCCCATAACATACGTACCAGTCTCGCCATCCTGCTTGTTCCTCTTGCTCTTTCCCCGCTGATCGTGCAGCAGCGCACCAATAGTTCACCCTAGTCCATGTCGGTGGGGTTCGAGTCGTGGTTAGAGATGGGGTTGCAGGCGATGCTGGCTGTTAAGGTCAGTGTTGCCTGACTGTACGGGTCATGGTGTGCTGTTCGTTCGCTGGGTGGTGGCCTTTGTGGTTAGTGAATTGATCAACCGAGAGAAAATCGAATCACATCGCATTCTCGACCGTGGCGAGGGGCAGCGGAATGAGATGGACGGCAAGAGGGCCTCGGTTTTCCGATCACACATATCAGTGTTGGTGCGATGCCTTGAGCGAAAGCCAATCACTCGGGCTTGAGGCGCAGTCTGATGACAAGAATGATCTTGGGACGGCCTGAGCGCTTCCGGAAGGTCAGACGGCGACATCGAATCGAGTCCATGGATGAGATTGCTAGCTGGGCGGTGTGCAGTCACGGGAGATGGAACGAACGTCATGTAAGCGATGCAGCGGTTCTGAATCCAGATACAACATGAATTCTGGTATTTCCACCAGTGGATGATAATGGCCCGGATGCTCTTCTTCGGAGGTGTCCAAGGATTTTGCGCGGCATCCTCTTGACATGAATGCCTCGTCCTTCTCTGACACCGCTTGGGCTATCACGGAACTGACTTCAGCTAATGCGGGGGCTCTCGAACAGCGAGCGATGTAAGCGCAGAGAGTGGGATCGCGGGTCAGGACATCGAACGATAGCGAATATGACCAGAGGGCGACCACGAGATGTGATATCGGGCCACGTCAATCGGCTGACGCATGCTCAGAGCATCAAAATAGAGATAGAATGGAGTGTGAGGAGTGATGAACCCTTTGCTCTGTGACGGTCGTCTCTGGACACTGTTTAGGAAGGTTAAACGATAACGCGGTCGCGACGCGCTCGCACGTGAAGGATAATAATAGGGCCCCGAACCAGCCAAGCTGACAATGACGTGCCAACAGCCATGAATACTTCCGCATCACTTATCGAAGCCATCTCCTGGCAATGCTAAGAAGAAATCAACACCACCATGGATGTTGTCTCATCCCGTCTTTCCAAGCTCAATCCCTTCGCGAGCTCGAAGGTGAAAGACGATGAAGATGTTGGAGAAGCGACTGATCGCAAAACTCTAGCAGGTGGAGGTCACGCTGGTCGTGATACTGCTACCATCGACCAACTACGTGTCAGTCCTGCGCTCAAGTCCTTCCTTGTAGAGAAGAGCATCCTTCCCGAGGAAGAAGCCGCCGTTGTTACTCCGGACAGCCATTCTGACGCTCTGCGTGCCATTCTCCACAAGCCCCATGCCATAGTGCCGTCTGAGCTCACCGATCGCTCTCATTGCCTACCGGACTACTTCATCAGCTCTAGCCACAACACATATTTGCTCGCTCATCAACTTTACGGCAGCTCTTCCGCCGAAGCCTATGAAGAAGCACTTCAGGCTGGTGCAAGATGCGTCGAAATTGATGCATGGGATGGGGACGATAAGGATGAGCCGAAGGTCACTCATGGCTACACCCTCACCTCCAATATTCCCTTCCGCACTGTTTGCGAAACCATCCGAAATGTCGTAGACCAAGAGTCGACCAAGGAAATCGACGAACGAGGCTACCGCGCCGCACCAATCCTGATCTCCCTCGAAAACCATTGTGGTGCTCATGGGCAACAACGCATGGTAGACATCATGCACGAAACCCTCGGCAATCGACTGTTGAGCAAGGCGGTGCGCGACAAGGGTACAGATGAGCAGCAGGGCACAGGTGAGCATGTCACTCTTGCAGAGCTGGGATCGAAAGTCGCTGTGATTGTTGAGTACCACTTCCCAGGAGAGCCTGAAAGCGACGATGACAGCTCCGATTCTGAAGATGAAGAAGCAAAACAATCTCGTCGTGAATACAAGAAAAAGAAGAAGGATGCAACAGATGCCACAGTCATCATCCCATCGCTAGCAGATCTCGGCATCTACGCGCAATCAGTCAAACCGCCCAACAATGCTTGGTTTGAGAAGGGCGTTCTGGAAAACTCGCCGCACCATCCTCTCATCAACGTCTCCGAGACCGGTCTGATGGCCCATCTGCCGCACCACTTGACCAAGATCTGTGACCACAATTCAAACCATCTCATGCGTGTCTTCCCGAAGGGCACTCGAATCTCATCTGCGAACCTTAATCCTATACCGTTCTGGGCGGCAGGTGCGCAGGTCTGCGCCCTGAATTGGCAGACATTCGGTGCGAGCATGCAATTGAATGAAGCACTGTTCACTGGGACGGATGGTTATGTCTTGAAGCCTGCTGAGCTTCGGGGTGGTCCTCCGACCGCTCGACGCAAGAAGAAGTTACGTCTACATGTTGCCGGCGCCACCGATATACCGGTTCCTGCCGATCGTGAGCAAGACGGAAGCGATACCAAGCCTTACCTTACTTGTACGCTCGTTGATCCTTCACACTCTGCGCTCGCGTCGGATCCACCAAAACGAAAGACTGCGACCTACAAACAGCACAAACTCGCGGGTTTGCTTCGTCAAGCCCAGGACTCACCAAGCAAAGATCCGGTCTGGGATGAGGTCTTAGAATGGGAGTACGATGATGATGAGCTTGTGTTCTTAAGATTGTTGATCAAGAGCGACGACTCCTTCGCTTCCAATCCGATATTTGCGGTTAACGCGGTGCGACTGCTTTATGTGCAGCGAGATGAGTGGGTGTTCATCAGGATGCTCAATTTGAAAGGGCAGGAGACTCGATGTTCGTTGCTTGTACGATTTGAAATTGTGGATGTTTAGAACTTGATGGCGGTGATCGGCAGCTCATATGGGCAATATGCCAGCAGCAAATCAGTGCACCAACCGAGCAGCGTCCGGCAACGTCATTTCACCATTGTTCGCCGATGGTCTTCAGCTTGAAGAATTGTCTTGCAGGTTTAGCATGTGGGTTGCCCACACCAGTCGTCCTTGCCACCCGCAACAGGCGTCCGTGTTTCTCCATGATCTCCTGTGAATGGAACGACCACCACTATGAAACAATCAGCTAAACACGAAGATGCTCTCAGCATGCGACACACCTGCCAGCTACAGTCTTGTCCACCGAAACTCTCAATGATAGCCTTTCCGCCCGGGTGTTTCTTCTTGAAATACGTACAATCAAGCACGATGCCATCGACAACGATCCCTGCATTGGTTAGTAGTCGACGACCCTTGAGTACATGGCACGAACACAGTTTTGCTCCTTCTTTGCCGTCCCGTTTCGTGACTTCTTCAGCAGGCACGAAAGGCAGTTTGCAGTCTGGTATATGTCGTGGATGCAAAGGGGAAATGCTCTGAGAGGCTGGCACCTCTGGAAGCGCATTTGATCGCTCCTCGTCCCGTCGTTGTGGAAGGAAGATTCGTGATTCGAGCTGCGTCTCGCCTTCACAAGCGGAGCGGCACAGTACATCATCCTTCCTGTCAAGCACCAGCTTTGAGGTCTTAGTCCATTGCGTCCCACTCGTCGAGCAAAAAGACCTCTGAATCGACACCTTACCCATGTCGTCGGATTGGCGAAATTCAAATCAACGAGAATGAAAGCTCCGAGACGACCGCATGTTTTCCCTCCCTCCGGACCGTCGTACGCGTCACGCTTTACGACCTGATCTCTAGATTGGTGCGGAATCGAGGCTGGTTGATCAAGATCGTCCGGAATCATTGAATCGTCCAATCAAACCATGCAAGAAGCTTGCTCGAGGGACGTCGGTACTGCAAATATGTGAGGAGAGAGCTCAGATAGGCATAGTGCTGCCCCAGGTTCTGGTCCTTCACCCTTTTCTGAGCCTTCTCCGCATTACACTTTTCGTGGAGAAGCAGATCTGCAATGCCTGCGATGCAGGTCGACAATACACTGCGCACCTCTCAAAAGCACTGCACGCCGCAAAGATGGCTCGATGCTATTCTTCGTCTTGCCTCTGCAGCAATCGCCATCTGCTGTCGACTAGCCACTCACCACCATGGCACCTGTTGCAGTTGACACATCCGGCAATATGCTGAACGGCTTCAGCGAGCACAAAGTCGATACGATGAATCCCCATGACCTTGTCCAGTTCGACAAGTCCTTGACACCGAAAAAGTACGAGATCAAGGGCACAAGTCCTGACTCGAAGATCTTGTTCACAGATGTGAATATCATTGACAGTACAGGATCGGACCCCTTTCATGGTGATGTGTACATCGAAGGCGAACGCATCAAGTTTGTGGGCTCTGTACCGAACAAAAATTCCTTAGTCAAAGACACGAAGGTACGAAGAGTGGAAGGTCGAGGTCGAACACTTATGAGTGGCCTTGGTGATGCTCATGTGCATTTCTCATGGAACAATGGAGACCTTGGCAAGCTGGGAGGTCTGGGAATTGAAGAGCACACACTGCTGACAGCAAGATCGGCACAAACATATCTGGATTCGGGCTACACAATGTGCTTCGGAGCCGCCTCAGCCAAAGAACGACTAGATATTGTTGTCCGAGATGCAATCAACGAAGGCAACCTACCAGGTCCTCGATACCTTGCTAACGGCAAGGAAATGGCAGTGCCAGATGGTGAGCTAGTACCTGGCATTACGGCATTTGCATCTGGGCCACTAGAAATGCGGGAAGTCATCAGACACCATGTCAAGCTCGGAGTTGACCAGATCAAACTCAGCATGTCCGGCGAACAAATCACGGAGACAAGAGATGCGCAGGATTGCTACTTCACTGATGAAGAGACAGCAGCCTGTGTTGATGAGGGACATCGACATGGACGACGGCTGTGTGCTCATGCGAGAGCCCGAGACAGTGTCAAGCAATGTGTGAAGCATGGAGTCGACATCATTTACCATGCTTCTTGGATTGACGACGAGGGTATGGAGATGCTCGACAAGAACAAGACGAAGCACATGGTGGCACCAGGCATCAACTGGTTGATTGCGACAATCTACGAAGCTGGCGCTTTCGGCTACTCTTTCGAGAAGGCGGAGCAGGTTGGTTACAAGAAAGAGCTTGACGCTGCCATCAAGGGTTTGAAGGAGATGCATCGAAGGGGCATCACAGTGTTGCCGGGAGGTGATTATGGCTTCGCATGGACGCCACATGGTACCTATGCCAAAGACTTGGAACACTTCGTGAAGCTGTTGGACTTTACGCCGATGGAAGCTATCGTGGCAGCTACCGCAGGTGTTGCGAAACTGTTCATGCGAGAAGAAGAGCTCGGAAAGATCAAGCCGGGTTATTATGCTGACTGCGTACTTGTCGACGGCAATCCGGTCGAAGATGTCTCCATTCTGCAGGACCATGACAAGCTGAACGTTATCATGATTAACGGCAGAATCCACAAAGCCAGCTACAAGGAGTTCCTTCGAACGGAGATACCTCAAGCTGTCGAACCCCAGGCCGAGCCAATGACAAATTATGTTGCTTATGCCCTTGACGATGGCACAAACAGGACGGGGGTAGGCCATCTTGACACGAAAGCAGGAACTATTACGCCGCTCTCTTTCGCAAGCGGTACGCCTCTTGAGAACATGTACCAGGCCATAGAAATTGGTCAGAAGCAGATCATAGCTGGTGGAGAAGCTTTTCAATTGACTGATAGGTAAGCATGCTGACATTGCTGAGGAGCATGTGACTGACTTGCACAGCGTGAACATTCGCCCTCCCATTTCTGGCAGAGACATCCTCGCAATCGGCAAGAACTACTCGGAACATGCGAGAGAGTTCAACGCCAGTGGATATGATTCTTCCGACAAAGTCGACATACCTTCACATCCCGTCGTCTTCACGAAACGAGCCACCTCCATCATCGCGAACGAAGAAGATATTCTCCTGCACGAAGATTTCACGAGCACTCTCGACTACGAAGGAGAGATTGGAGTTATCATTGGCAAAGCTGGATTCAAGATACCAGAAGAGCAGGCGTCGGATCACATCTGGGGGTACACTATCATCAACGACGTGACTGCTAGAGAGAAACAGCGAGATCACAAGCAGTTCTACATTGGCAAGTCGGCCGATACATATTGTCCGATGGGTCCGATAGCTGTGCCAGCGGATAGGCTGCCCAAAGTTCTGACTGTGACGACTCATGTGAATGGAGAGAAGCGTCAGGAATCGTCAACTGAGGATCTTATCTTCTCGATACCGGTGCTGATCAAGACGCTTTCCGAATCTCAGACTCTTCGGCCTGGGGACATCATTGCCACAGGAACACCAGCAGGTGTAGGCTTTGGCCTGAAGCCACCGCAGTTCCTCAAAGCGGGAGATCTGGTCGAAATCTCTGTGACTGGTCTTGGTACTCTGCGGAACAAGGTCTCTGAGGCTGGTGCTGCAAATGCCGTCGCAGAGCGTGTGCAGCAGGAATCAAGTATACCCATCAACAACCTCAATTTGGGTGGTCTCGGTCTGTTCTCATTGCCCAGTGGGAAGCGACTTGATGTGCAAAAGACTGGTTCGGGTGAGAAGACGATCGTCTTTATCCACGGCCTTGGCGGAAACAAATCTTTCTTCAGCCCGTTGCTGGCCAAGCTCGGTCTCGATGAGGCTCAATGTACATGCTTGTTGTACGACATTGAAGGGCATGGACTCTCGCCGACAAGTGCGAGCAGTGTCATTACGATCTCAAGTCTCGCCGATGATCTACATGAGCTGATCTCATCAGTTGGTGTCCAGACTGACAATGTCACGATCGTCGCACATAGCATGGGCTGTCTAGTGGCGGAGCTGTTCGCTTCACGGCATGCAGATCTTGCTCATCGGATGGTGTTGATTGGTCCTCCGCCTTGTCCATTGCCTCAAGCAGGGTACGATGCAAGCATCAAGCGTGCTGCGACTGTCCGAGCTGAAGGCATGAGGAACGTTGCGGTAGCTGTCTCGACGGCTGCGACAAGTGCGAAGACGAAGAAAGAGAGGCCAGTGGCTTTCAATGCGGTGCAGATGAGTCTACTTGCGCAGGATCCAGAAGGGTATGCGAAAGGATGTACTGCTCTCGCATCGGCGAAGGACTTGCATATCGATTTGGCGAAATTGCAGAGCGAAGTGCTTATTGTTGCGGGCGAAGAGGACAAGGTCAGTCCGAAGACATGGGCAGAGAAGCTAGATGGGATGTTGGTGAGAAGCAGGTTGGCGATGTTGCCTGATGTTGGACATTGGCATTGCTTTGAGGATGTTGAAGCTGTTGCCGCGGTGGTAGAAAAGTTTATGTAAGACACTTTCACAAGCTGCATCAGGAGGAGAGACGCCATGACCCAGCGCCGAGGTCGAGACTGTGGCTAGTTTCACAGCTGGGGATCCATGTCGAGCTAATTTGTAACGTTTCGCTTTCCACTCTCGAACCTAGGCTTCTGATTAATGTATGTCCTCGCCGCATTGAACAAATCTTTGTCTACGCGCGCATTACTGCCTTCTCATTCTTTTCGCTCCGATTCACGTATCAGGGTACAGCACGCCCTGCGCACAGTATCGGTGAGATCGGGATGCACATGAGGCAGATGTTGTTTTCACGAACATGTTCATCCAGTTCGGGCTTACACCACCCCGCCTAAAAGCTTATTCTCCAGCGCCGACGGAGTGCAAATGGAGCCGACCACCGGCCAAAATCCTATTCGCTACCACGTGGCTGGGGGCGTTCTCGAGCCCAGAACGCTGGCCTACATTCACACGTCAAACCTAAGCTGTCGCAACGAAAAGTGACTTCATACCATCTGCCAGCAACGACTACTGCCTGTACCAAGCCCTCCATCAAAACCTTCTCCTTGTCAAGCGATCATACGGCAGGCCGACAAATACAGTTTGTGCTTCCTTTCGCGGCAACAAAGCCCTTACCCAGGGCTGACGAAAGAACTTGGAAAAGTGCGCTCCCTGAGACTCGCGACTCTGGTGTAGCTACGCAGTATGACCGTCGAGCAGGCTCATTGTAAGGCTTACTGGCTGTTGGCCAAGTGGTAGCAACATCATCAGAGGCGCTATCCATCACGCAGGGCTGGACAAGGACAACCTGCGACATGCGACAGCTAGAACCACATTGGAATGCAGGATTGATAACTGCTTCCATCGCGATCTCACTGCTCGGAACCTTCACATCGACACAGCTTGTAATTCAAGCTCGCTTGTCTCGACACATCCATGCGGTATTGCTCTGGACCTTCCTCGCCAGTCTCACATTCGGGTTTTGTTCGATATGGTGTCTACATTTTGTTGCCATGCTCGCGTATGAGCTGGATGTCTCTATCGGTCTGAATGCTCCTCTCACGGCTCTCAGCGCTTTCCTCGCGGTCTTCTTCACATTTGTTGCTCTGGCATCGGACTTGGTGTGGGAAAACTATACCAGAAGTAGGAGGAGGTCACACAGGAATCATTCTCGAAAGAGTCGGCTTGGACAATACTTGGAGTCTGTGAGACCGAAGATACGATACTCTGAGAGCTCGGAGCCGTTGGTCAGACATTCTGAAGACCATGAAACGAACGACACCCGGCCACTGTCATCTAGTCCTGCACCACTGCACCCGCAGAGACAAGCAAGCTCAGATTCTGCGCCCACCTTTATGCGCCCTGATTTGAATCGAGGAGGAAGTGGTAAAACAGATGATGGTTTCCGCGATTCACGTTCGTCTCTGGATCGACAAGGAAGTGGAAATGATCATGATGAATTTGATGACACCGAAACATCAAGCGATTATTCGCTTTCACGCAGGCAATCTGATACGACATCTGAGGCGAGCTCATATGGTATAGGCCTAATTCACAGTGCAAAGCTTGCCAAAACCACGAGGACCGGGAACCCATTGCTCCTGATGGTCATTGCGCTGTGGTCCGGGCTCACTTTTCTCAATATCGCAAAAGGCTTCTTCTGGTCTCTTGCCATCACGAGTATGCACTACTCAGGTATCATGGCTTTGCGGGTTCCACAAGGGTGGTGCACATTGGAGCCAGGTTTGGTTCTTCTGTCGGCCATAATTAGCTGGGTGGTTTGCACTGTTGGCTGCATCCTCATGGCGCAGATGGAAACATTTCTGGTCCAGCAGATACTGTTTGCAGTCGTCGCTACTACTGGTGTAGCAGCGATGCATTTTACAGGCATGGCTGCCGTACGATTCTGGACAAATGCTGCGGCGCAGAAAACGAGAGGTTACCCGACAGGCCTATCGGTGGCGATCGTTTGTATCGCGACCATGACGTGTCTTTCAGCCAATGGGTTGCTCGTCCACTCAGCGACAGTGGCTAGAGACAAGCTTACCGAGGTCATCAGGACCCGTCGGAAGTTGTGGGCAGCATTGGCGCAGAAAGAGAATGCCGAAGCATCAGCTCAAGCAAGGTCAGAATTTATTGCTTCTGCTTCACATGAAATTCGAACTCCGCTCCATCAGCTACAAGGTTACGGTGACTTGCTGGCACGAGAGCGATTGACCGAAGAGGGAAGAATCCTGTTATGCGCCATCCAAGATGCGACCAAGACATTGTCACTGATCACGAATAATGTGTTGGACTGGTCGAGGCTAGAAAAAGGAGAATCTGCCCACAGGCCAACTTTCCTCGACATACGAAATGTTATCGATTCGGTCCTGGGCTTACTGCCCAACAGGAATGAAGACAACCAAGTTGAGATATTGGTTTCCATCTCGCCAGATGCGCCCGCCTCATTGTTCATGGACGAGTTGAGCTTGACGCGAATCATCTTGAATTTACTCTCCAATGCTTGCAAATTCACCACACACGGGTACATCCTGCTCACCGTCAACACGGCCAACGACAGCCTCATCATCGCCGTGGAAGACACGGGTTGTGGTGTTCCTACAAGCTTTCTTCCCCAACTCTTTGAGCCATTCAAGCAAGCGGAGACGAGGGGTGCTGAAAGAGGTACTGGCCTCGGCCTCAGCATTGTCAAACAACTACTGGCTAAGATGCGAGGTGTGATAGAAGTGGACAGCCATTACCGAGACGATCCAGACGTCGGTCCAGAAAAGCAGGGCAGCACATTCACCGTCACCATTCCACTGCTGGAAGGGCCTTCAGGCATCGATGATCGTCCAAAGCCGGTGCCAGGCACGCGCATAGCCATCTTCGAGGACCAGAACGCCAGGCTCACTGATGGGCTGAAGAAAGCTTGGGCGATTGTTGGCATCGAAATGCATATTGTTGACCTGTCGCAACTGTCAGACTCATTCAAATATGTATGGGCAAGCGCATCGGTCCTCGCTCAGCAGCCTGAACTCCTTGGCCACCTTACGACGCACGCCAATTGGTTAGTTCTTGTACCATACGACAGCGAAAACAGCCTCTACGAAGTTCTTGGAGCCAGGCCGCCTCCTCATTTTGTGCCTGTCCGGCGGCCTTTGGCATGGCATCGAATCATGAAAAGCATCGAAGGGGTCCGGGACATGCCATTGAAGACCGAGGTTGGCAGGCCATCTGTCCGATTTGCAGAAGACGTCGAAGTCATGAATGAACCACAGCCCACTGCAGACTCGATTACGGCGCCAGGGAGCGAAGAGCTGGCTCCGACTATTATGCTAGTGGAAGATAACAAGATCAATCAGAAGCTGGGAGTTAAGATGCTCAGGAAACTCGGGTACAATGTTGTCGTCGCAGATGATGGTCAAGAGGCGATCGATTTGCTGATTGAACAAGATGAGTCTATCGACTTGATCTTGATGGATCAGAGCATGCCTCGCAAGGATGGACTGGAGGCTACCAGGGAGATTCGGGAAATGGAAGAGCACGGCAAGTTGAAGGGGAGTCGTAGTCTTCGTGGTACCCGAAGGGAAGGAAGACGGATCATCATTGCTGTTACTGCTGTGGTTGGTCCGGCGCATGAAGCTATGTGTAAAACTGTTGGTACAGATGCGTTTCTGCCGAAGCCTTTGAGCTTGGTCAGGTTAAAGGAGGTACTTGCTGTTTGGTTGGATGACTCTAGCGAGCAGGTTAATGGTAATTAAATGTCGATAGCGCGGTGTCTCGGATAGCTTAATTGTTTCTTACCCAATTTTGTGGTAGTTGCCCCATGTCCAGCGTAGGCTGCTGTCAGGGAGCGTGCAGCACAGCTTGCTATTACGCTTGACTCGAAGGACACGCAGGTCTATCCCAGCGCACTCTGATCTACTATCCCAGAAGATCGAGGGGTCTAATTTGAAAGTGTAATGGAGTCGATGATGTGCCTGCTTGTTTCTAGAATGCAAAGTGCAAGCCGGTCTCCACATGCACTTGTCTTGTATTGGGTGGGGTGGGCGGTGTGAGCGGCGAGGCAGCTGTCGCACGTGACTCGCTGCAAGATCCGCTCAGTATGACCGAAAGCTCGCCATGTGCTCAACTTCATCTTCAAGCATACCCAGCCTCAAGCACACATAGCATAAGATGGTGTCCGATTCGACATGACCTCCTTTGCCAAACCAAGCCTCTGCCGCTCCCTCTCCTCAAACAATGCCACGATGGATGCGCCTTGATTCGATCGTTCCAGGTTTCTTCCTGCTTGAACAAGTGATTGCCATTGCCATAACGACCTTTCCGAGCCGAATGCACCGAGACATCTAGAGATGAGGATCTCCTTCGGGACATCAGGCAAGCTATGCCGCCTAACGCCCTCGTCGTGACTCTCTCAGAGTCGAACATTTCGACCTTCCCAACTACCGAAGAAGCTATGCGCAAATCGGAGACAGTGAGATGCACATGCCATGAGATAGGACCTTGACGGGGAATACGAGAAGAGGTAACACAAGGAGAGGGCCGAGAAAAGAGGTAAGAGAGAAAAGGTTAACCTCGCCGAGCTGGCATGCCAAACGAAGCTTTGTGGCTTGATAAAGACTCCTGACAAGATGAACGCCTCTGGCTGGACAAGGACATGGTAGTACATCTTCCACGATCGATCAAGCTTGAGAAATCTCCACGACCGCACAAAGGCTACGCGAAACCGAAGGAACTAGGAACGTATCTAGATAGGGAAGATGTTTGGAAATTTCGTCAGCTAGATATGTGGCAAGAATGTGGTCCACTGGACTTCTTGAAAAGCACCTCGAGGCAGAGCTCTCATACCAGCAAATACAGCACCTATCAGCAACAATCTCGCCATGAAATACATACTACCAGGAATGAAGAACCACAAGCCAGCAGGAAATCTCAACTTGTATCCGCCAGCTGTGTCGAGACCCAATTTCGAGTAATTCTCTCTGCAGCAAATCACGACTTCTGCTGTGCCGTACACCGCAAGGAGCCCACACATCAGTATGCAATTGGCGCGCCAGATCCATTGTTCAGTCAACGTTGCGAAGTGGAAATGCCAGTCGACAAAATGGATGGTTGCAAAAGCCGCTGTCGCTACGCCCAGTGTGGCATGTTGTTTGAAACCCAGCAGCTGAGGGTCACGATCGTTGGGAATGCGGTCAAGCTTGGGTTTCTGCAAACCAACTTGACATATCCAGCGGAACACTCTTCGAGACCATTTGCGGGATATGTAGATCCCTGGTTCAACATGGTCCAATGGCAGTGAGACCGCCGACGAACCAGTGCGCACTGATTGATCCTCGACCTCGACTATCGTTGTCTGTTGCTTGTCGCAATCCTGGCTACCCGCGGCTTGATGACTAGTGCCTGGTTTCGATCTGACGTCCACCAGATATGGCGCCTGCGCATCCAGTGGCTTGTCACGCCAGAACCACAACGTGGTCAACGACGTCATGGCCAGCGCAGCACTCGTCAGTTCCATTGGCGTAACAGGCAGATGTTGAGCTGCTCTTGCAACAATCTGCACGAGCAGCCAGCCTGTTTGTATGGAGGCAAGTGCCTTGGTACACATATCAGCCTTGCTCTTGTCTCTGAGCTCTTTCAGAGGGATATTAGGTACGTCGATGTGCCCACCTCGAACCAGCCATGCTACTTGCTTCGCTGTGATTGGGAACACTTCTTCGTTATCCCATTTCAGTATGATCCCACCACTGTCGGCAAAGAAAGCGTGCGACATCGACCATTGCTCAGTCGTCAGACCCAGCTCTTGCATTTCTTTCACAGACCTCTTCGCCGATGACCACTGGCCGCAAGCCATTAACATGGGCACTTCGGGTGCTAGGACGCCGAGGAGTAGCCATCTTGCTTTGCATCTGAAAATAGTCCAGTATTCGTCGGTCGGTGCCGGTAGGTTCAGGTGTAACATGCTCCACAAGCACAGGAAAATTGTGCTGAAGCAGATCCAGATTATGTCTGCTGTACCCCGTTGGTTCGAGCCGCCCTGCCAGCCGGATGTCAATTGTGACGAATTCGACATGATCAAGTCTATGAAGCTAGGATACACATAGGACTAGATTGACAGCAGCGACCTTCGAAGAGGTCGGGGTTCATTGTGATATAAGGCTGATACCTCCCATGACCAATTCACCTTGCTACTTGTCAACGCGCGTTTGGTCAGTCGCTCGGTGCGAGACCGCCTGGAGACTTGCCTTGTACGGACTCGGCAAGGCACATCAAGATGCATGGTCTATTTTGAGTTGGCTGAAGCACCGCAAGAGTCTGCATGTAGTTGGCAGTCTCTTTGCGAAGATTGGCGAAGAGCCTGTTCGTACAGATCGGAGGGGTGCTACAAGCGCTAAGGAAAATATCCGCCAATAGTGTTGTAGGCTGTCCCCAATCGTCTCCCCACCCCACCACACCTCGTCTCAGATTGTTGCCTTGCCAAGGGCGTCTCAGCCCCAAATGTGTTGTAGTCGTTTTCTTTACCTGACCTTTCACTAAAGCGCTTGATAATTGGATGAGCCGCGAAACACGGTGTGTGATACGACTTCGTCGCCCTTGATCGCGCTTGGGCGCAGTCAGTTGGCCCATTCCCAGTGGCAGGAAATTGTTGCGATAAGTCCGCTGGGAGGAAATTGCGATCCCAGCCTGATGTCGCGAGCTTTCCCATAGTGAATCACAACACAAACACAGAAACCTGCTTACCACATGCTTACACAGTCTTCTGAGCGCGGAGCAACAGGCTGGATTGCATCTTACATCTCTGCGTACCTGAAAACACGATAAAGCCAGACTGCGTGTCTGCCGCAACGACATGCTCATCTTAACGGCTGTCACTCTTGCCGTTGGCTACCTACTTGTCGTAAGAGCACTCCGTTTCCGCCGCAGAAATGCTCTGCAGGACTTCGGTTACAATGACCGACCATCATTCAGTAACATGACCCTGAAGGATGCATTCCTCATTCAGCGACCACTAGCGGAGCTCGAGTTTCCAAGGACGTTTTCGATCTCCGTGTTCTTTGCTATCTTCAAAACATATGGTATCCCTTCCATATCGAGCCTCTTGGCTGCCACAGGACAGCTCTCAAACCCCGCTTCAGCGTCTAAGCGCACAGCCGACACTGGCATCCTTATTGTGGGAGCTGTGCTCAACGAGCCTGGTACGGCACGCAATATGGATGCCGTTGCCCGCATGAACTTCCTACATGACCGATATCGCAAGGCCGGAAAAATCAAGGACGACGATATGCTCTACACATTGAGCCTATTTGCTCTCGAGCCCATCCGATGGACGCGAAATCTGGAATGGCGGTGTCTTGAGGACGTTGAACTTTGTGCCATGGGTGTCTACTGGAAGTCGATGGGAGACCAGATGCAGATTTCCTATGATCTACTGTCAAGTCGAAAATCTGGCTGGGATGACGGACTGCAATTTCTGGAAGACCTCGAGACATGGAGTACCGCATATGAAGCAGAGAGGATGGTGCCTGCTGAAAGCAACAACAAACTGGCAGTTTCGACGATAAACATAGCGTTGACCAATGTTCCACGTGTGTTTCATGGTCTAGGACATCACTTCGTCTCAGCATTGCTTGAGCCACGACTGAGAAGAGCAATGAAACTCCAGGAGCCATCAAACTACATGGTCATGGTTCTCGAGGCCGGATTGGCTATACGCAAGTTTATCCTCCGTCACTTGTGCTTACCACGGAGAGACCATCAGAAAGAGCTTTGGTTCAGCGACAAAGCCGATCCAAGCACAGGAAGATACCATGCTGTACATTACATTGACCGACCGTGGTATATCAGGCCCACCTTTAAGAACAGGTGGAACATGGTATCATGGCTCTTATGGCTAGTAGGTGGTTCAGTACCATCGAAGAGCTCGCCGCAGAATCGTCCTGAAGGCTATATGATACCTGATCTTGGTCCAGAGAATATGGAAGGCAAGGGTGTTGAAGAAATGTCTGCTGCAAAGTTACTACTCGCGCAACAAGTCAAACGTTGTCCATTCGGTCACCGTGCTGCTACATAGCAGCTGGTTGACATCGCGATCTCGTTGAGGGATTCGCAGACCAAAGGGGACGACCTTGTTCGCTTCGCCATCAGCTGAATTTCGGGGCTTGAGTATGTTGGCAGGTGTGGTCTAGGTTCGCGCTTTGGGTTGAGTTAGGTCCTGTATTGGCAAGACCTGGAGGCTAGGATATGTGTTGGCCAGATCTCGCTAAGATTCAGAATATTTCCGGTAAGAACAAGACACCACGCTAATGAGCTCGCAGCGAAAGTCTTGAAGCGCAATGAAAGACAAGGAGGAGACGAAGATGCCACGTTCATCGCGCAAGCCAAATATTTTACAAAATTAATGCGTTGCATCATATCGAAACAAAAACTGCCAACACTCAACCGTCGCTTGACCACAAACCAAAACCGGAGCTTGACTCGTTTGTGAGGGACACGAATGCCGATTCGATGCCCACTAGAATCCGCAACGGTGAGCCCTTGATGACCGACTTACTCCTCCTCGCAGATGTCGCAGAAAAGCTCGAAGCCCTACAATTGTCAGCATCCTCTCACATACGAGCGAGGCTACTCACAAGATCCTTTCCGGGTGAATCTGCACAATCGCTGGATAGTGGAACCTCAGTTTGGATGGCCCAGAGGGCAGAGTCGTAGGAGTGATCGAAGACAATGGGAGCGGACGGCGCAACGTCATGATACAAGCCGATGATGTCTGCTGGTCAGCTATGTCTTACTCTTGGAGTCATCACTTACCCGCAAATCGGATGGTGACGTTCTCCAGACGCGAGCCTCGGACACCATAACCAACACCGATCACATCCCAGTCAACACCGGTCATCTGGTCGGCAAGGACGTCCAAGGGTTGCTCGGGTCCCATGAGAACCACTGTGAAGGTTAGCTCGAGAAAGGGTCCAGGATACCCGCTTACCTCGAAGGTTGTACCCGGCTTTGACAATGTTTGCAGCATCAGCTCTGAGACCGATGTCGACTTCAGTTGCGTTGAAACCTTGGCTGGTCACGAGAGGGTGGTATGGAGGAAGGCCGCTATGAGAGTCAGTGTTATCCAGGGAGTTGTGTCGAGGCATACGTGAAGATAACATCTACCTCACCGCAACCGGGGCTGGTCGAGGGAATGCTTGCGGCAGTCGCAATGCTGGTGAGGGCGAGGGTAATGTCGAAGGGCTTCATGGTGGCTGAAGATTGCGTGTTGTTGATGCACAGAGGGCAAGTAGGGGTCACGGGCTGTGTCGAGGGAATTTATACTTACTCTACTGCCTTGCAATCTCGAGGCACGACTACGCAAGTCATCGACAGAATGGACCGCGTGAGAATCAAGCAATTTCCGATCCCCGTCCCATTGATGTCCGAGTCTCCGACCTTGTCGACAGCCAGGCTAAGTCAAGACGTTGTTGCTTGCGCAGGATGTGTTTACATCTAGCCATGATGCGCAGGCGCGATCTGATTGGTTGCGGCGCGGGTTCTTTCTCCCAAGAAAGCCCAAGCATTTGCCAAGTCATTTCGTCCGTGCCTGCACGTGTTTCAAGCTTCGGTCACATCCAACTCAAAACAATGTATTACTGCAAAGGGAAGTTGGAGACCCTGTGTCAGGCAAGCCGCACCGTACCTGCATCAAGACGATTCTGTCTGCCCCTGGGACCATCGCCGAGCATGTTCTTGATTGGTAGCGGCCGGATGCCAGTGTATTTCCTGCTGCTGAGCTTGGCTCACAGGTACGGCCGAACATGCTGTCGGCTATCAATGAATCTACGTCAGACATAGTGCCAGTAGCACTCTTGTGGCGGCTATCACAAGACAGGGCTTTGGAGGTGCAGGTTGCCAACACTGAACCATCCACAACGGTGGCCCGCGAGTGAACATGGTAGCGAAACCAGTAGGAAGTGCGACATTAGCACTGAACTGTCCCCACATTGTGGTTGACGGTTTGCCACAGCATGCTTCGAAAGCAAAATGTGCAGACCACGACTCGCTGTTCATGATCTCGACTTCCTGCGTTCTAGCAACCAACAGCTGTCACATGTGGCTGCATTACTGAGCAGAGCTCATCAAACGAGGACAGCCCCGACAAAACGTGTACAGAGCTTGCCATTCATACGGGATCACCTCCGGCTCGGAGATGCACCAAGCAGGTGAAGCAAGGTCTTGCGATAAAGAAACCAACGGCAGCGGAAACAATGCTATGCACGAGCATTGCGGAAGAGTGGCTGCGTCTTCTGAACAGCAATCCCGCACTATACTGAGTACTTCTGCGGTCGCGGCAAGCAGCAAGCATCATTCAATACGAATCGTTCAAGAACGAGGAGGACGCCATCAAGCAAGAGGGCATTGTTCGTCATTGGCAGGCTGTTATGAAGGCCAAGCGGGCTACCTGTACATCGGAAGATAAAATCATCACATCATGTTATACGGATAGTGGGTGGTGCAACACGTAAGTATCAAGGTCAATGGAACGGTCGTGAGCACTCGAAGCAAAAGGCCCCCTCTCAACAACCCCCGGAGTTACTTTCAGATTAGACCCTCAGGCTGACTCTTGGGGTCCTGGTTTCTTCGCCCATACACGATACCTAGAAATATCAGCATCACCCTGGCAGCTGCTACGGGTTGCTCACAGTTTTGTATAGAGGTGGTGTTTTCGATTTTTGATATCCTTTCGGACTTCGGCCAGAAATACTGTAAGCTCTTCCCGGGTCCACCCTAACACTCTAGTGTACAGAGCGAGAGAATATGATTCTAGCGAATCTTCCATCAACACCTGCATGTAAAGTCCAATGTGTTTCAATCTCTTGTCTTTTGCCCACGGCGAGATGGGCACCTAGATTGATTAGTGATGGGCTCTCGTTCAGGCGACGGCGTAACCAACTCTCAACACTTCTTCGCGCACCTCAGTGAATCCAGCATCAGTCACCCAACCCTTCAGCTTTGATGCCGTATTCATTTCTCGGCCAAATTTCGTGGCAGCTGAGTTCACGTCGTTTTGCCACTTGAAAAAATTGCTGTCCTGAGATACGCTGCCGTCGTCCGTCTGGGACCACGTCTCCCAGTCGACCACTTCAAGATAACCTCCAGGTTTGAGATTGTCGTAGGCGGCTTTGACCAGCTGGGGCCAGTCCGCAATACTTCCACCCAAAATTCGCATATGAACGAGATCGAAGCTTTGATTGAAGTCCCAGCCAGTTTCGCAGTCGTCCACTTGGAATTGTAGATTTGGAGGCACCCATTGCGGTTGTATGGGGCTGAGGTCCGTGGCGATCACTTGAGCACCAGGAAACTTATCGGCGATGTCTATGGCCCATATGCTAATGAGGTTGTTAAGATGTATTCACCTCGGGAGCAGTCAAAGTCTAAATCTGTTCCAGCCTGGAAATCTGGGAAGACAAAGCACCTGTTGTCGGGCTTCAAACCATGAGTAGATCACATATGACTTACCAAGCTTCCAGCTTCACCTTCCGACTTTCTAGCGAAGCCGATACCTCCAGTAGAATACAGAGAGAGGATACGGAATGGAGACAATCTTACCCAGTTCCGGTTCCAACGTCCAGAATGTTTTGAGGATCAGACAGTGGAGACTTATACAGTTCTCCTCCTAGTAGGAGCGACAAGATGTGATGCGTCAGATCTAAACGGTCTTGCTCTTGATCATCGTTCGGTAATACATATGTGCCGCTGCGGAAAGCATGATATCGACGGCCATTTTCGTACTGATAATTCATCACGCTGGACGAAAGAGAGGCGGTGCTGCTTGCTGTTTCACTGCCTAAAGCCGAGTCCGTGTCGGATTGTAAGTCATGTTGATCTTCAGCTTCGATGCGAACACCTGTTGTAGCCATGCTGTGGGATTGGCGCGAGATTGAGCAATGTGCTTTAGAATGTCGAAGTCGGATCGAGAGATGACGCGATTTAAAGTACTCTTCGACCGTCGCAGTGCCTAGGCAGGGCACCGGACGAAGTTCCTTGGGGTTTCATCGCCAATGCGCTAGAGAGAAAGAAGCAAGTCAACGGCACTGCGGGCCTCGTGAGCCACTTGGTATGACTGGCTGCGCAGACATCAAGCCTTTCAGGCCCCAGAGCTCCATCTGCCTCGGGCCGTCGGAAGCTGTCTCAACGTACTTTAGCTGGTCCACATACAGCCACCAAGCCACCCATTGTTGGCAACTACCGGGGCCCGGCAACTACTCTTATCTGCCACGCACGTCTAACCGACAACCAACCCCAGCCAGGTGGCCTGACTCTTGTTTCGTATCACCTCACGGTTCTGCTTGAGGCAGCCAGCTCTCATTTTCCTTATTTCTCTCAGCGAACACCCTCTACCATGGCGCTCATACCCCTGGATACAACTTTCCTCCTGCTAAGTCTGGCCACTTTGGTCTCTTTGAGACTAGTCCATCTTGCAGTCCACCGTCTTGTGTTGCATCCACTCGCGAAAATACCTGGTCCCAAGGTTGCTGCCTTGACTCATCTGTACGAATTTTACCATGATGCGATTCGACCAGGGAAGTTCACCTTCCAAATTGACGGCTTCCATCGCAAATATGGTAAGCTGTCTGGCCCCGGACTGTCTGCCAGTGCTGATCCTATTAAGGGCCCGTCGTGCGCATCAACCCGAGGGAGGTCCACATTCAAGATCCTGAGTTCTTCGATCAACTGTATAGCACGTTGATGAAGTTGAACAAGGACTGGTATTACTACCGATTCGTCGGTACCTCCGACGCTTCCTTTGGAACACCATCGTACAGCCAGCACCGACAGCGAAGAAAGGCATTCAACAGGTTTTTCTCGCTGTCAGCGATCCTTGATCACGAGAAGCAGGTTCGCAAGTCTGTGCTGCAACTTTGTGCCCGCCTGGAGGAGCACCGGCAAACCAACAGACCAGTATTGCTTGGATCTGTGTTCCGCTCGCTAGCCACTGATGTAATTAGCCAGTATGCCCTGCCAGAAGGCCACAATTTACTCGGTGAGAGAGACTTTGGAAAGGACTTTCACAACGTGAACCGCAAGCTGTCCGGTGTCGCTGCGTACAATCGCCATTTTCCTTTCATTATTCCCACGCTCATGGTGCTGCCAGCATGGCTGGTCAAGCTGACTGCAACTCCTGGAATGGTTCAGATGCTCAACTTTCAGTCGGTACGTGCCCTTGAATGCTGCATCACGTCGTCCTCTAACGTTCTTAGCACAATCAAAACCAGGCAAGACAGATCGTCGCAATGGGGAAACGAAGCGATGATTCTGTCCTCCACGGAATCTTCAACTCAGACCTGCCCGACAGTGAAAAGACGGCAGAGCGTATTTTCCAGGAAGCTCTGACGTTAGTTGGAGCAGGCTCCGAAACGACAGGCAGTGCACTTGAGCATGTCTTCTACCACGCCTTGGCCAATCCAGCTATCAAGGCGCGTCTGTTTGCCGATCTATCGGAAGCAGCTAAGCAGGGTGATCTATCCTCCCATGAAACTTTGAAGCGAATACCGTATCTGGATGCCGTGATCAAAGAAGGACTTCGAATGGGGCATGGGGTCTCGGGACGACTGCCTCGATATGACCCGCATAACTCGATTACTTACAAAGGATACGTCTTTCCTCCGGGGACAATTATCAGTATGAGCATTCGAGACATGCATCTCGACCCAGACTACCATCCAGAACCCCTGACATTCAACCCGGAACGCTGGCTCGATCCTTCTATGCAGAAACGATCGGAACAGTTCTTTGCTCCATTCGGCAAAGGTACACGCGCCTGCGTTGGCCGAGAACTCGCAATGCTTGAGATGATGATGGTGACGGCGACTTTACTTCATCGTTTCGAGATGGATCTGTTTCGGACTACTTACGACGATGTACGCATGCAGCATGATTTCTTTTCACCTTTTCATGCGGATGATTCGAAGGGTCTGCAGGTCACTATCACATAGGTTGCGATCTTTCACCCCCTTCGACGCCGACCTCATCTCCGGTGACCATGACGAGCATGTTGCACAAACGTGATTTGAGCTCGGCGGCGTCAATTATGCCCCCTTGGGAGGAGCCAAAATATCGGCTGTGAGGGCCACGGCAAGTGCTACTTCGTGTCAACCGGCTTACGTACATCTCGATAGAGCTGAACACAACATTCGCTTTGTAGGTCTAGCAAATAGTCTCTTACAGGCGTGCACATGCCACGAAAAGCATCAGTATCAGGCAACATCACGCCTTACTAAAAGTGGAATGGGCAGCCACATAGTGTAGTGATGGCGCATATCAGGCGTCAGTAGCATGGATCGAACCCTGTCGATTCAGCTTCGGTGCCGCCTGCTCGGCTCACCTACCACACTGGTCGTGTCAGGCAGCCACGCCAGGCTTGGCAGATTTTCAATTCTATATCGTCCTGTCATTCACACGCAATTCATTCCTTTCTGCTCTGCGTGAAAAGCACTAACCATTGCAGTCACTGATAATGGAAGTTTTCATCGCACCAAGACCGCCTGATAAAGGCGTTTTGTTTCTCAAACTGTGGCTTCTTGCCACATTAACACGTTCAGAGTGCTGCGGCTCTACACAAACGTGTCGATTGACTTCTGCTGACCGATTCATTCGTCAGCAGTACAAGGTATGTCCAGAGCACCATTCTATATTCCTGACTAATGTTTGCACAGAACATCGACCACGTATCGGAGCCTGCACCTCAGAACACTTCAGTATCTTCGTCTTTTCCATACATTTCTTAATGTCGGGACAACAAAAGACGTTCGATAATCCGCAGACCAAGCCTTCGCTATATTCTCTCCAACCTGACGCTCTGAAGAGTCCCAACAACACAAAGCGCAGGGAGCTAGCAAAGGATACCAAGTTCAAGACCCTGCAGCGCTTCCAGGACGAATTTCCTCAAGACTTCGCAGCAACACAAGCTGGAACGATAGGGAATCCACCGTGGCCACCAGGAGGAGCCAACCCCCGTCCGCTGGTTCAATACGATGCGAGCCAACCATGGATCAACGTGGTGCCATGTGATCCTCTCGAGGCGGCGCATGCGATGAAGCTTAATGGTGAGGGGAAGGTGGCAGTCTTGAACCCAACAGATCCCATGAACCCCAACGGCTGGGCCTTTGGTCAGGACAGCATAGAAGCCAGCTTCTGTCATCGAAGCTTGCTGAGTCTTGCACTGAAGGAAGAATGGTACAAGCCAAGGTTTCACCCTGACAAGATGGCATCCACAACAAGGATCAGAGTGTTCTCGCTCCAGGCAGGCGTCGACAATGTCCTTCCTCACAACGAACACTTCCCGGTGGACTTCTTGTCGGTCAGCGTACCAGTGAAACCTGAGCTCACCTCTGTGCAGATTGATGGCAAGACTGTCCAGCGTTATACGCAAGACAGTACGGCAACAATTATGCGACAGAAGCTCGAAAAGGTACTCAAATGGGCGTCTTCAAGCAAAGCTACACTTGTCTTGTGCCCTTTTGGTTGCGAGGAAAAGTTTGGCCATCCAGCACGAGCCGTATCCGAACTTATTCGTGATACGCTTTTGGGAAACGGCAACCACCCTCCGCAGATAGACTGGCGTTCGTTTGGCCTTCGCAAAGTCATCATAGCTGTTCGCGATGTTGACAAGAAAGGTCATTACGATCCATCCGAGTCTCTGTGGAAAACCTTCGCGGAGATGTTCAAGAACTGCCCGGGCGTAGGCGTCGACTTCTCCAACGAGTGGTATCTCCAGCAGATATGTACACCTCGTTGAAGCGCGCCCATCGCTGGCTGATCTTGGCAGAGATTTTACAAGCAGATATTACCTGAGCTCAAAAGTGATCAACTCTGATTCACGAGATCAGCTTTCATAGAATATCATATTGTCTTGTTATCATCGTCTACATCGTAGGAATCAACCATGCTCCCGTATGCTATCATCTGCCCTAACCTAGAGGACACCGCCAATTACACTGTAATTTTCCCTAAAAGGGTTTAGTGTTAGGGTTACGCTAAGCCTAATAAGGGAAAATTACACTGTAATTGAGCAGTCAAATTGAATAGTACTTTTAGAGGCTTAATTTAGGGTTATAGCCAGGATTACGCTATATATACGTCTCAGTATCTAACTATTACTTAGTATTATATAGAAAAAAGAATAGGGATATAGTGACTGGTGCCTTAGGGTTAAGAGGTTAGGGTTATACCTTACGTCAGCCTAGGGTTATTCTGTGTCTCAGTACTTTCCGCCCTCTATTAAAGTATTTAGATAACCCGTATATATAAGTAGTACAAAGAATCAATTGAAGTATAATATAACCCGGCCGACCCGTGGTTAGGATTAGGATTAGGATTAGGATTAGGATTAGGGTTAGGGTTAGGGTTAGGGTTAGGGTTAGGGTTAGGGTTAGGGTTAGGGTTAGGGTTAGGGTTAGGGTTAGGGTTAGGGTTAGGGTTAGGGTTAA